>NC_136527.1:140034125-140056625 GCF_053919585.1 Euprymna scolopes
ACGATTTTTTTGGTTTACAAAACAAGGAAACGTGACATCACTCGTAACTCTGGAATGTATAGAATTTAAAATTTGAGATAAATTCACGTGTCGGTCAGCTGAAGATAAATCGGACGATGGCTATGTCAAAGGCATCGGAAAGTGACCAACGGAACGCGTGTTCTATTATCGAGCAGTTGATTGACAGATCGCGTGGATTGAAACAAAAACCAAGCCAAAATCATGTAAATATCAGCGGTGATTTTTGGAATCTAACCAGAAGAGGAGAAGCGGAGGAAGAAGAAGAAAGAGTTAGCAAGCGTTCGACTGTCGAGAGCATAGCGTTTCCACACACCCCTCCCCATCACTGAAATGAACAGTAAGCCACACTGTTAAGGTTTGAACTTTTGACAATCTCTGTGTAAAACGAAAAATATAATTTGAAAACAAAATATATTTTCATAAAAAAGCCAGTGTGTATTACGTCTTGATTTGTTCTGCTGAGTTCCGTCTAACCTTTGTATGCATGTTAATTTCTTGTGCGTCGGGATTGCTGTTATGACAAGCAATGACAGCTACAAAGAGAAAATGATCAGTCAAGGGGGAAATAACTCTGTCGTCTTAGCCGTTACCATAACAACCAGAAAATGAAACAACTAGACGATCACTAAAAGACGGCTACTGGGTTTTTGTTACAGCGGGGAACGTACTAATTACGATCGTTCCCAGCCTAGGGGTCTTGGGCTATATAACAGTAGCACATGACATGACCTGACCTGAATATACATATATATATATATATATATATATATATATATATACATACAAATATACATGTATATACATATATATACATATATATATACATATATATACACATATATAAACATATATATACATATATATATATGTATATAAATACATATATATGTATAACTATATACAGTGATGATCATATTTATTGGCACGGTAAAAAAAAAGTTAAATTTTGTCTAATAAATTCTAAAAAAGGGATTAAATTAAAGAAAATAACAAAGTATATTATGTATTTTTAACTGGCCTTTCCGATGCAGCAATCGGATTTTAGAAAAAATAAATAACAAAGGAACAACAAACATAATTGCAAAAAACCCTTGTTCAAAATTATTGGCACGGCTCTGTTTTTCTTTTAGTATCAGTATAATATCAATCAATTTCCGGTTTACGTGCTTTCTGAACTTTTTTATAGCCATATTATGCTTGTTTAACGCTAATTCAGTGAATAATTTTTTTCAGATAATTTTTAGATAGCGATTTATTTAAACTATTATAAGTGACTAAATTATAATTTTCAATCGCCATGGTTAAAACTAAGGAACACAGCGAAGACGTCAGGAAGCTTGTTGTAGCATGCCATACCAATGGGGAGGGCTATGATAAGATTTCAAAGAAGCTAAACCTTCCCAAATCCACTGTTAGAGCCATAATAAATAAGTTCAAATCGCAAGGCCACGTTATGAGTTTAGAGGGTAGAGGGAGAAAAAGGATTCTTTCCCCAAGAGATGAACGGAAAATTGTTCGACAAGTAAAACAAAACCCAAGGATCTCTGTTGGGGAGATTGTTGATGAACAGAGCACCTCTGGAGTGAATGTATCTCGACATACAGTTGGTAGAGTTTTGAAGAAAGCTGGTTTAAAAGCATGTCGTCCGAGAAAGACTCCCTTATTGAAGCCTATGCACCTGAAAGCAAGGCTAGCCTTTGCAAAACGTCATATTGATAAAGATGTTGCATTCTGGAAACGTGTTCTATGGTCTGACGAAACGAAAATAGAGTTATTTGGCCATAATAAAGTGTCTTATATTTACAGAAAATCTGGCGAAGCTTTCCTGCCTAAGAACACCATACCCACAGTGAAGCACGGTGGAGGCAGTTTGATGTTCTGGGGATCCTTTGCTGCCTCTGAACCAGGGCGACTTGTTAAGGTCACAAGTAGCATAAAAAAGGAAGATTATGTTAAAATATTGGATGAAAACCTGAAAGACTCTGCTAAAGAGCTCACACAAGATAATGACCCAAAGCATTCGGCTAAACTGACTAAGAAATGGCTTGAGGACAATCATATTAATGTTTTGGAGTGGCCATCACAAAGCCCAGACCTTAATCCAATTGAAAATTTATGGAGAACATTAAAATTGAGAGTAATGCCAAGGGAGCCTAAGAATCTTATTCAATTGGAGGATTAGTGTCAGGAAGAGTGGGCTAAAATTACTACTGAAGAGTGCAACAACTTGGTTGTAAACTATGAAAAGCGACTGAGGAAGGTAATCAAGGCCAAAGGCTATACAATTGATTATTAAATAAATCGTGCCAATAATTTTGAACAAGGGTTTTTTGCAATTATGTTTGTTGTTCCTTTGTTATTTATTTTTTCTAAAATCCGATTGCTGCATCGGAAAGGCCAGTTAAAAATACATAATATACTTTGTTATTTTCTTTAATTTAATCCCTTTTTTAGAATTTATTAGACAAAATTTAACTTTTATTTTACCGTGCAAATAAATATGACCATCACTGTATATATATATATATATATATATATATATATAAATATATATATATATATATATATACGCATAAATGTACACATATATATATACATATGTATACATACATATATACATAAATATACATATATACATATATATATATACATATATACATATATATACAAATATACATATATATATATATATACATATATATACAAATATACATATATATACATATATATACATACATATCTATATACATACATATATATATACACATATATATATACATCCATATATATACATATATATACATACATATATGCATATATATACACATATATACATTCATATATATACATATATATACATACATATATATACATACATATATACATACATATATATACATATATATACATACATATATATATACATACATATATATATATACATATATATACATACATATATATACATATATATACGTTCGTATATATACATATATACATACATATATATATTCATATATGTATATATACATATATACATACATTGATATACATATACATATACATATATATATATACCTATATACATACATATATATACATATACATACGTATATACATACATATATATATATTTATATGTATACATATCTACATATATATACAAATATATGCATATATACATATATATACATATTTATATATATGTATATATGTGATAATTGCAACGTTTGTCAGACTTGTCCCACTCCCTCAGACATTTAAAATCAATGAGCCCAAATTTCTGAGGGAGTATCTATAAAATTTGATGTTACGGAGTCTAAGCTTTGTACGACAGCTAAGTTTCTCTCTCGGTTAAAAATGTTAAGATCTAGCAACAAGCAAGAGAAAGATAGCCAGCAAAAAATAAAACTGCAGACCAGCTTAATATGGGTACTGGTCTTCCGCTTTATCTTTTTTTTTAAATCAGAGATTTGCTTCTTCTAGAAGGGCTGCCTTCACCACGGCTTACAGGAGCCCTCTCTACCCCAATACACATACACACACATACATATATATATATATATACATATATATATATACATATTTAGATACATGTATATATACATATATATACATAATTATACACATATATATACATTTATATACACATATATATACATTTATATACACATATATAAACATGTATATACACATATATGTAATATGTACAGATATATGTACACATTAATATACACACATATACACATACATACACATATATATACACATACATACATATATATATATACATATACACATTTATACGCACATATACATATATATACACATCTATACATATGTATATCCATATATAGATATATACATATATATATACATCTATAAATATATACATATACATATATATATACATATACATATATATATATATGCATATATATATGCATATATATATACATATATATACAAATATATTCATAAACATATATACCTACATGTACATACACATATATATACACATGTATATACATATATGCATTCATACACATATATATATACATATATACATATACATGTTTACATATACATATCCACATATACATACATATATATACATATGTTCACATATATATATACACATACATATATATTCATACATATATATATACATATATATTCATACATATATATATACACATATATATACTTATATATATACACACATATATATACATATATACACATATATATATACATATATATACACATATATATATACATATATACACACATATATATATACATATATTTATGCGCATATATATACACACATATATACACATATATGTACACATATATATATATATACAGGTATATATATACATATACATACGTATATATATACATATATATACATATATATACGTGTATATATATACATATATATACATATATATATACAATGTATATATATACACATATATGTACATATATATAGATAAATATATATCTATGTATTTATACATGCATATATATATACATATAAATACATATATACCTATAGATACATACATATATATACATATATATATATACATATGTATACACATATATACGTATATATACACACATATATATATACAATGTATGTGTATATATACATATATATATACATATATGTCTATGTATACATACATACATTTATATATATATATATATATACATATATACACATATATGTATATACATATATGTATATATATATATATATATATATATATATATACGTATATGTTTTTATTTGTGTTTGTTAGCGATATTTTCTTGAATGAATTCAAGTATATATACGAAAGTGCATTTTTACCCAAATGCTTGTTGGGAATAATTTTCCCGTTGACCACTCTGGTACCTCCTTTTACTGGGTTGAGGAATATATATTTTTTTTTTTTTTTTGAAATCCACTGATTAAGCCACTTTGATGAGTCGCGGACGACGAAATACGTGTCACTGGATGATTATATTTTTTATAAAATATATATACATATGTATATAAATCTATATACACATATATACATACATATATACATATACATATATATACATATATATACATGGACATATATATACATAGACATATGTATATAAATGTATATACATATATACATGTATATATATACACATATATATAGATATATATGCATATATATACATATGTATATGCATATATTCATATACGTATACACATATATCTATATATACATATACATGTATACATAGATACATATACATATATACATATACACATATATATATGCATATACATATATACATATATAGATATATATATATACATATATATATCTATATATACACACACACATATATATATATATATATCGGCACTATCGGTGGAGTCTTAGAATACAGCGACTGCCCCACTCTCTCTGCAGCGGGTAAAAGTCCCTCAATGGAGGTCATGGATGTGAACTTAAACTATGTCCAGTGGTTAGGCCCCAGCTTGGTGGCTGTTGGGAGTGTGGAGCCACCCTTTAATTAGTATTGCTCCCATGTCCACTCTGACCCAGATATGTTAGTTATTTTTTATCAACTATGGGTTAAATAAAAACCGTCTTGAAAACAAAAAATATTGATTCGGCATTAAAGAAACCGAACAGGGTTGATATGCCGTAAAACAAACACAACGAACAAACCAACATATATATATATATATATATATACACATATATACATATATATAGACATACACATGTATATATACATACACATATATATACATACATATACATACATATGTACATATATATATATAGATATATACATACATATATCCATATATATAGATATATATATATATATATACATATATATATAGATATATATATATACATACACATATATATATAAAGAGAGATACATACACATATATATAGATATATATATATATATATTTATATACATATATATACATACATATATGCATATATAGAGATACATACACATATATATATAGATATATATATTTATATACATACACATATATATGCATAAATATATACATATATATAGATATATATATACACATACACATTTATAGATATATATGCATACACATATATATATAGATATATATGCATACACATATATATACATACACATATATATATATAAATACATATATATGCATATATATATACATACGTATATATACATATACATACATATATATACATATATATGCATACATATATATACACATATACATATATATACATATATATGCATACATATATATACATATATATCTACATAAATATATATACATATATATCTACAAACATATGAATACATATATATCGACATACATATATATATATACATATATACATAAATATATATCTACATAAATATATATACATACATATATACATATACATACATACATATATCCATATACATAAATATATATACATATATATATGCATACATATATATACATATATATACATATATATATGCATACATATATATATGGATATACATGCATATATACATATGTATACCTACATATATACATATACATCCATATATATACATATACATACATATACATATATATACATATACATCCATATATATACATATTCATACATATATACACATATACATAAACAAACATATATATATACACACATACATATACATACATATATATAAATATATATACATACATATATATACATATATATATACATATATATACACATACACATACACATGTATACATATATATACGTACATGTATATATACGTACATATATATACGTACATATATATATACATACGTACATATATATATATACATTTATATATACATATATATACAAATACATACATATATATACATACATATAGGCATACATATATATACGTACATATATATATACATATATATATGTATACATATATATACACATAAACATATATATATACATATATATATATACATATATATACACATATATATACATTCATATATATACATACATATATATGCTTATATATACGTATATATATTCATATATATATCTGTACACATACATTTATTCATATATCTATATATATACGTACACATACATATATATACATACGCATACATATATACATGATGATGATTGCAACGTCTTGTCAGACGAGTGCCACTCCCTCAGACATTTAAAATCCATAAGCCCAAATGCCTGAGGGAGTATTATACACAGATGATGTTACAGAGTTTAAGCTTTGTACGACAGCTAAGTCTCTCTCTCGGTTCAAAATATTCAGATCCAGCAACAAGCAAGAGCAAGATAGCCAGCAACAAATTAAACTGCAGACCAGCTTAATGCGGGTAATTGTCTTCCGCTTTAGGGTTTTTTAAATCAGAGATTTTTTTCTCCTTGAAAGGTTGCCTTCACCACTGCTTACGGGAGACCTCTCACCCCCAATACACATATACCCACACACACACACACACACACACACACACACAAATATACACGGTGGTAGTTGGCCGTTGACCCAGAAAAAGAGTTCATTCGCCCTTTGTAAGGTCTTGTTTTTAATCCTTCAGAGAGACTAGCCGCCCTCCTCACCGAACAAGTCTGGTGGGGGAACCAGTTTAGTCGCCGGTGACCCGACCATGAGGCAGGTAGTACTGGGTTACATGGTACCAGTAGTACATGACATGACCTGACATATAAAAATATATACATACATATATATATACATACATATATATAAATATATATACATACATATATATACATATATATACATACATGCATATATATACATATATATACATCTATATACATACATATATATACATACATCTATATACATACATATATATACATCTATATACATACATATATATACATCTATATACATACATATATATACATCTATATACATACATATATATGTACATATATATACATCTATATATATACATCTATATACATACATATATATATATACATCTATACATACATACATACATACATATATATATACATCTATACATACATATATACATATATATGCATATATACGAATATATAGGCATATACATATATACATATACATATATATACGTATATGTACATACATATATACATATACACATATGTATATACACACATATATATATATATATATACATATACATATACATGTACACATATGTATATACATATGTATATATATATACATATACATATACATGTACACATATGTATATACATATGTATATATATACATATACATGTACACATATGTATATACATATGTATATATACATATACATGTATATATATATACATATATATGTATATATATATACATATATATACATATATGTATATATACATATATATACATATACATGTATATATATACATATATATACATATACATGTATATGTACATATATATACATATACATATACATGTATATACATACATATATACGCATATACATATACATGTATATATATACATAGACATGTATATGTATACATATACATGTATATATATACATATACATGTATATATATGCATATACATATGTATATATACATATATATCTACATATACATGTATATGATGATTGCAACGTCTTGTCAGACGAGTACCACTCCCTCAGACATTTAAAATCCATGAGCTCAAATCCCTGAGGGAGTATCTATACAAAGATGATGTTACAGAGTCTTAGCTTTGTACGAAAGCTAAGTCTCTCTCTCGGTTCAAAATGTTGAGATCCAGCAACAAGCAAGAGCAAGATAGCCAGCATCAAATTAAACTGCAGACCAGCTTAATACGGGTACTGGTCTCCCGCGTTATAGTTTTTTTAATCAGAGATTTGCTTTTCCTAGAAAGGTTGCCTTCACCACTGCTTACGGGAGCCCTCTCCACCCCAATACACACACACACACACACGCACACACAGACACACACACACACACACACACACACAAATATACACTGTGCTAGTTGGCCGTTGACCCAGAAAAAGAGTTCATTCGCCCTTTGGAAGGTCTTGTTTTTTATCCTTCAGGGAGACTGGCCACCCTCCTCACCAAACAAGTCTGGTGGGGGAACCAGTTTAGTCGCCGGTGACCCGACCATGAGGCAGGTATATATATACATATATATACATATACATGTATATATACATATATATATATACATATACATGCATATATATGCATATATATCCATATACATATACATGTATATATATATATACAAATATATATATATACATATCCATATATATATACATATGTATAAAAAATATAAAAATACCAGCGGTGGTTGACGTTATGTGTTGAGGAAAATAGAAAAACCGAATGAAATTATTAAAATAATCAACGTTTCGTCCTTATTTCAGAGGACATCTTCGGGATATTGAAGTAAAAAGAAAGAAAAGAAAAAGTCATAGATCATACGAAAAAGAGAACAGTTTTTTGAATCCTACCCATGTCGGGAAGGACAAACCTATGTGTGCGTATGGGAAGGTTGGGTTGTTCGATGTCTATATATATACACTTTTAAAAATACGGTAAAATAAATATGTACATTTTCCCCTCTCCTGTAAACCTATTCATTTTGTGGAAATATTTAAGGAAAAACGGTTAGCCAGGATCTGTTTTGATATTTTGTTCTTTGATTATTATTTTCCTTATCCTAGGGGGTAAATGGTAGAAGCCTTTTCTTTGCGTAATAGTATTAGTAGTTAATATGAGTGCTGATTCTAAACGTCTTCTTTTAGCTCTATCTATCACGTATTCAATAATTTTCGCTTGATCTAATTTAAATGAGTGATCGTGTTCTGCACAATGGCAAAAGAGTGCATTTAGGGCGTTACCATTCCTTATATCTCTTCTGTGTTCGTAAAGTCTTAATTTCAATTTTCGCTGTGTTTCACCTATGTACGCTTGTTGACAGTTGTTACATGGGATGGAATATATACCGGCGTCAGATGTGAGGATTTTGGGAGGGTGCTTGGTAGTTTTTAATGTCTGTTTTATTGTTGTGGAAGTTGATTGTATCAACTGAAAACCAAGTCTATTAAGGGTGTCGTAGATTTTTGTATTTTTGGTGTGGGTTGAAATGAAAAGATGTCTGTTAAATAGTGAGGTATTTGTTTTATTTTTCTGTCTGTTTATATTATAGTGTATTTTCGTAGCTTTTTCCTTTGCGTAAGAAATGAAATAGGATGGATACTGTAGTTTTCTTAAAATATTCGTAATATATTGAAATTTATCATTAAGATATTGGGGACTGCATATTCTAAAGGCACGCAAGAAAAAACCAATAACCATGCCAGTCTTTATTTTATCATTGTGGTGCGAGTAGTAATGAATATAATCGTTTTTGTGTGTGGTCTTTCTATGTACTTTGAAACTCAGATCGGTTTCTGATCTGATGAGGAGTATGTCTAGAAAAGCTAGGGAGTGGTCTTGTTCAGATTCATGTGTAAATTTTATAGATGGTTCTACTGAATTTAATTTATTTCTAATTTGTTCTATTTGTGTGTTTTTAGGGAGAAAAATAAGAACATATATACATACATATGTATATACATATATATATGCATATATATATAAGAAAATAGTTGCACACTATCTGAAATAAAATTTTAAAAAGAAAATTTGAAGAATCGTTTTGGTCTCGAAAAATAGGCATCAATTTTTCCGATTCTGATACAGATTCCATACCTTCAAATCTTCCGATTTTTCCGATTCCCGATTCCGATTAATTGTTCCAAAATTCTTATCAGCCGGCTGATGAATAAAGAATCACCATCTATAATTTGTAAATTGTTGGTCTTCGTGTCGTTATTACAATGGATATATCAATGGGCTATTTAGATTTTGTTTCAATAGAATCGTCACAGTCGGGTTCGTAATGTAAACAGTATATAAATGTCATTATCATCTTCTGAGTTTGTGGAATTGCTTTTTCAAATAATTCCAATATGAAAAAAAAAACATATGCACATACTTATTGAATAAAACTTCTAAGCTCGATATATGCATGGGCTATTTAGACTTTGCTAACACAGAATGTGTTCTCTTAATTACATACATAAATATACCCACATACATAATGAATAGTACCTCTTGGAGGCGAGAGTGGGAAAAGAGGAGATCATGTAGTCGTAAAGGCTTGAATCCCTGATTATCATCAATCATCCAGCTGGTATAAAGAATCATGTAATATTTGTAAACTGTTGTCTTCGTCTGTCATCATTTACAAATAACTTTCTATGTACTTTGAAACTCAGAGTGCATTCCAAAACAACATACACATATCTCACTAAAACATGGTAGTGTTTGAATATATGGTTAAGTGGCAGTTTTATTCATTTAGAACTGCTTTAAAGCTTCAGCGCTCACTCATTTTTCAACTAAATTTCAAACAATTATTACGTCACCTTCTCAGCTATATTGTGAAAAAATTTGTTTCAATTTTTGTTCAGTAAAACAAAAGTTACAGTAAATATACATAAACATACACACATGCATAATGAATAGAAAAAAGAATATACCCGTGTATTGAAAGAATTGAGAATTGGACCGCGAGGATCCATGGCGTAGTGGCTTGAGTACTTGCAAAAATCCATTATAAATGTAATATTCGAAGGAGTTCAGAGCCTGCTAGGAGGTCATCTCTTCTTTTCGGAAAAAGCTTGTTGTTGCTATCTTTGACTTACTCCTTCTACCAACACAGGTAGAAGAATACTTGTGTTGTTTTATTAATAATTAAACTGGATAAGTTGAAAATGATATTTGGAAAAGGTTAGAATCGAACCTAGTAAGAAAACGTTAAAAAAGAATACATATTGAAATCCTAGTATGAAACATACATACATACATATATATACATATACACACATACATACACATACATACCCATAAACATACACACATGCACACATCCATACATACACAATACATATTACACATACATGCATACATACAAACATATACATAGACACATATACATATATATGCATACACATATATACTATAATATACAAATACATACACACATATACAGACATATCAACATACATATACGTACACATGTATGCACATATACATAGATACACATAAAGTTACCTACATATACCTTCACATACATATATATGCACCTATACGCATACATATACATGCATATATACGTATACATACACACAAATATATATATGTATATACATACAAACACACATAAACATGTATACACAATAAATAAATAAAAATATATACACATATACATATATACATACATATACAAGTAGGTATACATACACTTACATGCACTAGTACATATATTAACATACATACTACATACATACATACATACATACATACATACATGCATACATACATACATATATTATGAAACTCCGCCGGTATGTCGCGTCACCCAGTAGGTCCTTCTTCAGTGCGTTGGTAGAATCGTCTTTGCTGCAATGTCCACAAGGCTGGATCTTCTGTGATCGTCTAGAGATTTCGTCTTCGGAGATACCGGGTGCTCGTTGACGGAAGCAGTTTCACAAGTAAAAAAAAAAAATAATAATGAAAACATCAGCATATCAAAGAATTTTGAATAACAAAGACTCCGGAGATTGGGTTATATAGAATGTATTAAAAGAAAACCATAAAAGCAATATATACAAACATATGTACAGTTTGGAGTATGAATTTGTAAGCAAGCATTTAAACTTCTAAGTGGGGCTTCCACTTGCTGGAATTCACAGGTCTATTAACTTAACCCTTTTTAGTTATTGGGCAATAGGCAAGGGGGGGAAGAGAGGAGAGGTGAGGTGGCTTGACTCTCGGACTCGCTCTGTTTTGCTCCGACTTCTGTTCTAAATCTGAATCTGTTTTAATTCTGACTTTCTTGGTCTTTATATAGTAGAGCACTGGGCGGGGCGACAATTACCAATTCCTTCCCGACCAATCAGAATGCTCAATAACCAAATCGTCTGATTCTCTCTCATTGGATAATTTGACTGATGACAAAAATTGGCCACCTCCCACAATCCAAGAATAATTCTAACTCCTCCCCCGATCAACCAAAAACGCCCGATGGAAAATAACCAGTTTTCTCTCATTGGATAATTCAGAAACTGCGTAATACGCGATAACCGTGTAAGTAAGAAAACTGCGTCCAAGGAAAGAAAAATGCTTCGTGAATTCTGCCCTTAGATGTGACACTTGTCATTATCAAAGGAAATAAACAAATTATTATTCTGTTAACATCTCGACAAAATATGTTATTGAAAATTGTCGGGTGGCAAAAAAAAAATCTCTTGATCTAAATTTCAAAACTGCGATTCGGCCTGAGAATGAAAACATTAGGAATATTATTTTGGGTTCAACTAATATTTTGGATTCAAATGGTTTTATCAGAGTCACACGAAATCATTTAATATTTGATTCAACAAACATTCTCTGAAGCCAACATATGCGTGTGTGAAATTTTAACTCCAAAGAAATTATTTATCTTTGTTTTGACTTGTCACAAATATATTTTGTGACGCCAACAAATACGTGTGTGTGTGTGTAGTTTTTAGTTCAAAGCAAAAACATAATCTATCTGTTGTTTCTTTCAGCTGACACATGAATTGTGTCCTTGAATTTGTAAATGATCGGCGCGTTCTTTGAACCCGACCAATGCGTCTAGATCGGAGAAAAAATATCAACAATCGAATCATGCTTTGAAGAAGAAAGGGAGAAAAAATACTTTGGCAGAATTGAAATTCTTTCTTTTTTCGATGTCGGGACAAAAATAATAACACATATCTTTTAGTAAACCGGTGTTGCCCGGAATAAGATCTTAACATCTATCTTTCAATTACCCGATATTGCCTGGGATAAAATACTAACGTTAAATAAAAGTGTCACATCGACCCTAATGGTCTGATGCTGCCTTTCTTTGGTGTTACATAGGAATGCAGAGCAATTGTCATTGTTCGTGCAAATAGCTAAATATTATTTATCTCAGAGATAGATATCTAATTGAGAAATTCAGTCGATCGTTCATTATTATGGAAATAACGGGATATTTAATATGTCAGTTAAAAGAATGGACGATACGAGTTTAGAAATAATGATTAAAAATAAGTTAGGTATTGAACAATTAAAATCGGGAATTCATTATTTACCAAAAGTGTGTTTGGATATACATAGGTAAAATCTATGTGAATAAATTTCACGTGGCCTCTGACATTATCAAGGAAGGAGATCCTCAATGTATTTCAAATAAATTGACAATGGGTTCGAAGTTAGACAGTCAGTTATTAGATGAGAGTCGGACAGTGACTTAGATAGAGCTGACGCCCTCTCGGAGGCGAGAGTGAGGAAAGAGGAGATCATGTAGTCGTAAAGGCTTGAATCCCTGACTATCACTAATCATCCAGCTGGTATAAAGAATCATGTAATATTTGTAAACTGTTGTCTTCGTCTGTCGTCATTTACAAATAACTGAATAATAAATATGTTAGTTAAAAGAATGACCAATACAAGTTTAGAAAAAATGATTTAAAAAATAGGTATACAAAAAAGGAGATCATATGTATTGGGACAGTGTTTGAGGTAGACAATCAGTTAGCAGACGAGAGTCAGACAGAATCATGGGACTTGGGACGGAGGCGAGAAGAGGAGATCATGTAGTCGTAAAAGCTTGAATCCCTGACTATCACCAATCATCCAGCTGGTATAAATAAAGAATCATGTAATATTTTTAAAGTGTTGTCGTCGTCTGTCGTCATTTCACCCAAAAAGAAAAAGTTAAATGTGTTTTGTATATCATCTTGTAAACGAACGTGTTGCTTTATGAAAAGAAACATGAAATTCCCAATTTGTCTGTAGTTGTGAGGTGCTTGTGATTTTGAAGATGTTCTGCTATGACTGTATGTATGAATGCCACTCTCTAACTCTCTCTTTCTCTCTCTCTCTCTCTCTCTCTCTCTCTCTCTCTCTCTATTTCTCTCTTTCACTCCCCTTATCTCTCTTTCAATGAAGAAAGAGAGAATTAAATATAATTCTATTGTTTTAAAACAGTTGAAGCTTGCACCCCGTACACGCTGGATATAGTAGTTTGGTTACTTGTAGTCGTAAACGCTTGAATATTGAACAAGGCAAAGCGATATAAGACCTTAGAATTTGAAAGGTCAAACCCGAAATAACTCATGGATACAAAAACAATGTTTAAACGACATGTATGAATGCCACTCTCTAACTCTCTCTCTCTCTCTCACTTACTCACTCCCCTTATCTCTCTTTCTTCATTGAAATAGAGAATTAAATATAATTCTAGTGTTTTAAAACAGTTGAAGCTTGCACCCCGTACACACTTGATATAGTAGTTTGGTTACTAAACATTTTTCTTACTTATTAAATGTTAAATAATTTATATGTTTTTTTATAAAAATGCATTTGTTCGCTATTTTTGTACAAGTGTTCGATTTCAGCCTGCAGTTCCTCCCATTAATGCGATGACAGAAAGCTGCCTGTAACAACGCAATAAAGGCACAAGAAGTTACCCATGCCAGCCAGGTATAGCCGACGACATATCGACCCGTTTTGTTGATGTTCCCATGTGGCTATAGTTTATTCTCCTGAGGAGCTTGTTGCGTTCCCAGGACGTTCTTCAACCAAGTAACTCTCCTCTAGAAACGATGGTGTCATACAAATACACTGAGGACATTGCAAGGGCTGCTGCAAGAAGTTGAGTTCCCGTTATCACGCTAGAAAACTACTCATATCTGAGAGTATCCTGTACAACTACAAAGCCGCCATTTGCCCATGCCTGGAGCATTGTTGTAATATCTGGGCTGGTGCATCTACCGCTAGTCTGTCCTTTTTGGATAGGGTTAAAAAAGAGATTCTATTTTGTTAACTAATCCCTGTCGCATCCCCGCAATGTTGCCTCCCTCTGCCTGTTTTTCAAGTATTTTAATGAAATGTGCTCTGATGAACTCGTTGCACTTGTGCCCCCTCGATGTATATCCTCGGCAAATTCGCTTAGCAACAAAATCACACCCTTTCACAGTTGAGGTCCCTAAATGCTAGAAAACTTTCTACTCCAATAGTTTCTTCTCTTGAACAGCTAGATTTTGGAATTCCCTCCCTACTACCTGGTTCCCTGACTGTACTGATATGACGTTAGAAGTGTCCCTTTACCCTCCGTGGTTGTGAGGCGACGCATTATTTTATACAGTGTATCCTGGCAGTAATTGCCCGGTGGCGTCTATCCATCTGACATGCAGAAGTTTAAATGTAATGAAAACCATATCTGGGCTGGTGCATCTAACACTAGGTCAACAATCTTATTTTGTCAACTAAGCTCCAGCCCCTGCCCCATCACCGCAATGTTGCATCCCTCTGCTTGTTTTACAAATATTTTAATGGAATGTGTTCTGACGAACTCGTTGCCCTTGTGCCGCCTCGAAGTACATATCCCTGACAAATCTGGCTAGCAACAAAATCACAGCCTTTCACAGTTAAGGCCCCTAAATGCTAGAAAACTAGTAAACCAACTGGCATGCAGAAGTTTAAATGTAATGTAAACCAACATCTTATAAATCTATTCTTAGGCATGGTCTCAAATAGTAGCCCCTTACGACTAAGTGGTGATATGCGTAGAGGATATTTGCATGTTCAAAACTTCGATCTCAAAAGTGAGACAACAAATACAGTATATACAAAGAATACAGTTATTTACAAATAATCTAGAAAAAACAGGAGAACGTATGTGTGTGTCGTATAAGCATACAATATCTTGAAATGTTCGTTATGTGTAACTACAAAGATAGGCACCGCCAAAACTGGGGGGGGGGCAGGTCAGTACTTTTTGACGGACCGTCTTTTTAAAAATCTACCAAAAATCAGGTAATTATCCGATCAATACGAAATTTTCAGCGATTATTAAAAGAAGAATGAACTTTATAACAGTGTACTTATTTTTTTAAACGATATATATATATATATATATATATATATATATATATATATATATATATTGCTTACACCCCCCCTTGTTTTGAAGTGGGAACAAATATGCTTAAAATAATCATCTGAAACTGAACAACACATATTGTGTTGTTGTAAGGGACAGAATTATAGATTAAAAAAAAATTGTTTGCATACATTATTTTGACGTCTGAATATCAGAACTTCGATTGTGTTTAATTATCCCACTTTTGAGTTTTGAAGTGTGAAATTCGGTGAATATGTTAAGTAAAATAATTAATTTAAGTTAAGCAAAACAAAAAAATTTTTTTTTTAATATTTATACGAAAAAAGCCATTTTAAAATCTTTGATAATTTTTTTTTAACGAGCCGAATAATGCATGACCATTATTAAACAGGGCATGCTTTGAAGAATCGATACAAAAAAAAAATTCAATAAATATTGTGCCCTTTGTGTTAAAAATAGCATCATTTTTTTCGATCCCGTTTGAAAACGTTTGCTGCCTTTCGACTACGGTGGACCAAACGCGCTGAAATAAATTTTTTTTATTCTGCTTTAAATTGCCCCCCCCCCATTTTGAGGAGCCTGGCCCCCACACAAATACACATTAAAAACCAAACTCATACAAATGGTCACCCATCTGGTACTGGCCAGCCTCAGCTTAATAATACATTGAAATTTTCGCCACTGAAAAATAAGTTATTTTGGCCTGTTTGGTCTTCCATAGTTTGCTTCTTATCAAACGCAAACGTAAACCGTGTCGATCTAGACTCTAGATCGACGCGAAATAACTGGTTACCTATATGAATATGTGGAATTATTTGAAATCCAGGTACTTATATTATAATATTTTTGCATATTCTCTTAGAAAATCATCCTAAATCTTAGTTAGACAATAAATAAATTAATTATTTCAAAAACCTTTTTTTTTTTAAATATTTATGTACGTTTTTTGTGCAAGACAAAAAAAATGTCAATTGTTAACTTTTTGGGAAAATTTAACATTTAAAATTTAATTAAAAATATTAGAAAAGTTTTACGTTATTCTGTTTTCTATATGATAAAATTCAGGGTTTTATCTTTCTGGAAAAAAAAAGTTACTCAGAAATAATGGATTTTAATAAATGTAATTTCGTTTTACAAAACAATAACAACTTGATTTTGCGGCCATTTTTTGGCGGTGCCTATACAAAGAATACAGTTATTTACAAATAATCTAGGAAAAAAAAAACAGGAGAACGTATGTGCGGCGTATAAGCATGCAATATCTTGAAATGTTCGTTTTGTGTAACTACGTGTGAACAGGTAAAGTTCTGAGGAGTTCACTAATGTTGTAGGTGTTTATTGTTTTATCACCAGTGACGTAGCATCGTGTGTTTGGCTCATAAGCATGCGAACAGTTCATTAATGTTGTAGACGTTTATTGTTCATAACAAAGTAAAGTCATCTTACCTCGAGTACAATCTGAAGGTTTGCGCTTCGATTTTTTACTTTGAAACAAAATTATCGCCTGCCAAGGCGATAGGAATTTACGTCTGATCAAAAGAAAGACAGAGAGAGAGAGAGAGAGAGAGAGAGAGATAGAGAGAGAGAGAGAACAGAGATAGAAAGAAGAATGCGAAATATGTTTGTCATAATTCAAATATGCATGCGTAACTTTTTTTTGATCCCCCAACAAATAGAGGGTAAACTTGTAAATTCACCCGTGTCCGTTCGTCCGTTCGTCTGTCCGAACTTATCTCAATGTCTACGCCTTAGAGTTTTTTTGAAATTTTGCACAAACATTAAACATGATATGAGTAAAAAAAGCAACCGAAGGGATTTTCAGGTTAAAATGGCTAAAATTCACACTTTTCTGCTTATTAAAAATAATTGATGGCTTGAATTTTTATAAAACTTTCAGAAAAGTTGTAACTAACTGATTTCTATCTAATTTTGTTTGTCTATACAGGGACTTTTTAGGGCTAATAAAAACACTCCATTTTTGGACTATTTTACCATGTTTGTCCAGAATTTTCTGTGAATGTCTATTTAGCAGTTTTGCATGGTGCTGTACTCAAATTTAAATATGTTAAGGCTTCGTGACTTTGGGGCTAAATGATAGCGCTAATGATGAACTTAGTCAATTTTTTTTTTGTTTCCTTCACTGTGCACTCACGGGGGACTATGCATGCTTAAAAGGTTTATACATCTGATCACATCAGAGGTTCAAGCAACAGAGAGTGAGAGAGAGAGAGTGAGAGAGAGAGAGAGAGAGAGAGAGAGAGAGAGAGAGAGAACAGAATTAGCTTCTGCCTATGATTGTAGCGGGTGTCGGCTACACTTGCCTCTCTCTGAGTGCAAAATTAAATGATTAATATCTCATTTTCATGGTATGTTTTTCCCGGACAACGCTGGATATCCTAGCTAGTTCATTATGAATGTTAATGAGAATATATTAACACGTGATTTATTATAATTAAATCAATATTTAATTCAAGTTATAATAATTCAAAATATAATCATTCACATAAGATCGTGATATTGATTGAAGAATTGTTTCAATTAATCATTTTAACAAAAGACAATTAATTACCAATCAACAACAGCTGCCCGTGATGATAGTTTATTTAAAAATGCAATAGCGACTATCGTGTTCCCCAGTTCGAATCCTGTCGGTTCCACGCCATTATTTTTAGGAATGTTTTTATTACGTATCTACCGTTGAGGGCAAAGTAAGATATTTTCTAAAGTGTGGAATAATTTTTTTTAATGTGTGAAATCAATTTTTTAATGTATTCAATCAATATATTAATGTGTTCAATTAATTTTTTAATATGTGGAACAAAAAGTTACGGCCTTAACAAGAAAATGAAAGGTTTTACCCCGGGTGAGAACATTGTCCCACTATGAGACAAAGTAGGACTTTAACCATTTCTAAGTGAGAACCAAATTATTGTTGGTCTGTATTGTGATATATATGACTTTCATGTTTGTCAGTTTGTAATAAAATGTGTATTTATTTATTTATGTACTTGTGAACTATCTGCGTTTGTTACGTATTTATGTTTGTAAGCATTTCTAGTTTCAATGATTCAACCATGAAACCCCGAACGCTTACAACAATAGCTTCAAAATTATGCAGGCGATCTTACCTGAATATTACTGAATTATTAAACAAAACAAATCGTGTTAGCAGATGAAAAATTGTCGTTGTCTTGTTTAAATCAGAACGGAAAATTACCTCCCTTTGCAACCCTCCTGTGAACGTTTTCATCAAATTCTGTTTTGTATTTTCTTTAATAAATAATTTTCTACCAAATCGATTTTCGTAATTTTTGGATATAATCATCTTAAAAATACGAGGAATATGTAGATACCATTGTTTTCATGTGAAATCCAGTTTTACGATTTCCGAAATTTCGTCCCAATAGTGTAGAAGCGCCTGAATTGTCGTTAAAAAAGGATTAAAATTTGAGATAAACAAGTGAAGCATACATGGTCCCCCGTGAGTTCACAGTGAACGAAGCATAAAAGAAATGACTATATTCAGCATCTACCCCCCCACACACACACATTTAGACTCAAAAGTCCCCAGGGGATGCCAAATTTAGGTGAAAATGAACAACGGTGCAGTTTTAGGCCTTAACTAAATTTGAGTTCTGCACCATGCAAAAAAGAAATGATTAATTCCATCACCCCCCCCCATTTAGGCCCAAAAGTCCCAAGGCCTTAACTTATTTAAATTTTAGTTCAGCACCATGCAAAACTGCTAAATAGACATACACAGAAAATTTTGGACAAAAATGGTAAAACAGTTCCAAAAATGGAGTGTTTTTATTAGCCCTAAAGGAGCCCCTGGGGCACACCCAAGAGTTATCGCGAAGTACAGACAAACAAAATTATATAGAAATCAGTTAGTTTCATTTTTTCAGAAAGTTTTATAAAAATCCAAGGCATCAATTTTTTTTTAATAAGCAAAAAAAAGTGTAAATTTTAGCCATTTTAACCAAAAAGTCACACCTAGAGCAACCAGAGTTTTCCCGACAAAGCCATTCTGTTACTTTTTTACTGATATCATGTTTAATGTTTGTGCAAAATTTACAAAAATTCCAAGGCGTAGTTATTGAAAAAAAGTGCGGACAGACGAGCGGACAAATGTGAATTTACAGAGCACACCTTCCTTTTCAACTCTGTCTTACTATCGTTTTCATCAAATTCTATTTTGTATTTTCTTTAATAAAATATTTTCTACTTCATCGATTTCCGAAATTTCGTCCCAATAGTGTAGAAGCGCCTAAATTGTCGTTAAAAAGGATTTAAAAGGGGAAAAAGTTGATCTAGAAGTGTAAGCCATTTTGAGTTTCAGAACAGTTGCAGATGGTTCGCTGTTACACACAAGTCCTGGGAGGTGACTTGTTTGTAGTAGACAGTTCCACAGAACAAAATATTCTTACCGTGCCGAAACCCGGGAAAGAACATGTGAAATTGCTCCAGAAAAGGTTTAATATTTATGAAGCAATTCTGGTTTCTGATTGGTTGGTAGCGGAACGTGAATTAATTTGATTCGCCAGTTCTTAGCAGCATCGTTTATAAATAGAATCGTCCGACTGTGTGGGATCATACCCCCATTACAACTCTGTTGTGATGGGAAGTCTCCTAGCGGCTTCAGCTGCATGGAGAAATGGGTAGTACCAGTCAAGGATTCGTCACTTGACACTCAGCCCAACAGGTGAGGGGCCGGGAACCGGCCCAGCACCTGTTGGACTGAGGTACACCGCCTGGGTAATACCTAGGAGGTCCACCCTCCCAGGCCTTGCCACCGGGCTTTCCGGTGGGGCAAGTTTATTGCTTGCTGCCTGAGGCGCCCCGACCGGGGAATGCCGACGGGGTTACTCGGGCAATTTTTAGAATTGCAGGAGTGCCCCTCCTTTAGGGGAGCCTGCGGGTATCCCACTTTCCAGGCCTTGTGCCAAATAATGCTGATGTGGGCAGCATTTAAATAAATACCCCCATTACAACTCTGTTGTGATGGGATGTCTCCTAGCGGCTTCGGCTGCAGGGAGACAGGGTAGTACAAGTCAAGGATTCGTCACTTGACACTCAGCCCAACAGGTGAGGGGCCAGGAACCGGCCCAGCACCTGTTGGACTGAGGTACACCGCCTGGGTAATACCTAGGAAGTCCACCCTCCCAGGCCATTGCTTGCTGTCTGAGGCGCCCCGACCGGGGAATGCCGACGGGGTTGCTCAGGCAATTTTTAAAATTGCAGGAGTGCCCCGCCTTTAGGGGAGCCTGCGGGTATCCCACTTTCCAGGCTTGTGCCAAATATTGCCGATGTGGGCGGCAATTAAATATATACCCCCATTACAACTCCAAAATATTGCAACAGTTGAAATAAACAAGTGAAGTCCCACATGGTCCCCCGTGAGTTCACAGTGAACAAAGCATA
>NC_136527.1:140064125-140106625 GCF_053919585.1 Euprymna scolopes
TTTTTTCTTCTTTTTCGTCTTTATTTTTCTGTTTTTCTTCCTGTTTTTTCTTCCATTTTTTTTGTTCTTTTTCGTTTTCCTTTTTGTTTTATTTTGTTGTTCTTCTTTTCCACCGTCATTTTATTCCTCTTTTTTGTTTTTGTTTGTTTTTTGTTCTTGTTTGTTCTTCCTTTTCTTCTTCTTTCTTTAAAAGAAAAATATTTTAAGCTGTCGAAGCTACATCAGGTCAAGTAAAGCCGACAAATATGAGTAAAATAAGTTGGAGAAGATTCAGATTTATTTGATGAAAAGAAAATCCAACGAGATATTTTTGTTTATTTTTATGCTATCTCAAGCAGAAATGACAATTCTTCTCTTTCTAAAAAAATTCCGTATAAAAAATTATTTATGCTTCTTAAAAAAAACTATTCTTACCTCAAAGTAAGTTTTGCCTCTTCCTTAATCTTTTCTTACCTTTTATTCTATTCTTTCTCTCTCCTGAACTGTTACGAGACCCTTAAAGGTTTTCCAAAATGTGCACATTTTTGGCAGTCAAAATACAGTCTTTTATACGGTTAAAAAGTGAACTTCAGATTTTATTATTTTTTTTCTTCCTCCCCTTTCAATTTATTTTTCACTTTTTAAATAAAAGTTTAAAATTTTTTCAAGTGATTTTCACGTCCTCTTCTTTCTCCTTGTCTTACTTGTAAATGGTTTTATGCAATTGGGTTTTACAGGTTCTAGTATTTTAATACGTCTAATTTGGCTGTTATTAAGTGAAATTCGGACAAAACAGGGTTATCGACTTATTTTTTTATTTTTCAGTCCTCAATTGTTGCATGTGTTTGCTGTTTGCCGTTTTCATTTTGCTGGAGAATGGGGCCGCTTCGCCGCCGATCTACAAGAACCGAACTGAACGCAACGCTCCAAGGAAGCCATACTCGATTAGAAATAAGGTAAGCATATCAAAATTCGGTGCTTGCACAGTTTAATTAAGATATAAAAATTAAAATATTGAAACAAAGTAGTATTGTATGCATTTGTTATGAACTGAAGATCCCGAAAAACTATTCACTTAATTTAATCGATTATTTTTGGTTACACCTTGGCGACTGCCACCGACCTCTTCTGCAACAAAGTATCACGCTGGTCGGAGTTACCTCCAAGTTTAGCACTATGTTGTGCCACTGTGATATCATCCCCCCACCTCATGTGATGTAGAATGAATATAATACAAATTTAATATTTATTCTTTTTTTTTTCTTCCAAAAAGGGATAACAAAAAAAATATAAACGTTCCAAAGAAATTTTATTTAAAATTTAATAAATCATCTTCCGGCTTTGGTCACTCACGGAGAAATGGACAACAATGCAATTTGCCATAAAATTTTCTCTCTTTCTGTGGCATAATTTTGTCTCTCTGTAAACAGGAGGCGTGGGGAGAAAACCGTTTCTTATGTTGAATATTGTTACTTCTACAAAGCTTTATATTTATATGTAATATTACAATATTCATAACTATTTTTATAATATGTATGTAATATTACAATATTAATAATTATTTTTTATAATTTATATGTAATATTACAATATTAATAATTATTTTTATATATCAATCGACTATTTAGATTTCTATTTTTGTAATTCGTATGTAATATTACAATATTTATAATTATTTTTATAATTCATATTAAATATTACAATATTCATAATTATTTCTATAATTCATGTTATATTACAATATTCATAATTGTTTTTATAATTCATATGTAATAGTACAATATTCATAATTATTTTTATAATTCATATGTCATATTACAATATTCATAATTAATTTTATAATACATATTTAATATTACAATATTATGATTATTTTTATAATCCATATGTAATATTACAATATCTATAATTATTTTTATAATTCATACATAATATTACAATATCCATAGTTATCTTATAATTCATATGTAATATTACAATATCTATAATTAGTTTATAATTAATATGTAATATTACAATATTAATCATTATTTTTTATGTTATATAATATTACAATATTCAAAATTATTTTTTTAATTATATGCGATATTACAATATTTATAATTATTTTTATAATTTATATGTAATATTACAATTTTTATAATTATTTTTATTTCATATGAAATATTACAATATTTATAATTATTTTTATAATTTATATTAAATATTACCATATTCCTAATTATTTTTATAATTTATATGTAATATAACAATATTTATAATTATTTTTAACATCCATAGGTAATATTACAATATTTATAATTACTTTATAATTATATGCAATATTACAACATTTATAATATTTTCAATAATTAATATGTAATATTACAATATTCATAATTATTTTTATAATGCATATATAATAATACTATATCCGTTATTATTTTCATAATTCATAAGTAATATTACATATTTATAATTATTGTTATAATTTATATATAATATTACAATATTTATAATTATTTTATAATTCATATGTAATATTACAATATCCATAGTTATTTTATAATTCATATGTAATATTACAATATTAATCATTATTTTTTTATGTTATATAATATTACAATATTCATAATTTTTTTTATAATTATATGTAATATTACAATATCCATAATTATTTTTATAATTATATATAATATTACAATATTTATAATTATTTTTATAATCATATGCAATATTACAATATTTATAATTATTTTATAATTTATACGTAATATTACAATATTTATAATTATTTTTATTATTCATATGTAATATTACAATGTTTATAATTATTTGTATAATACATATGCAATATTACAATATTCATAATTAGTTGTAAAATTCATACATAATAATACGATATCCATAATTATTTTTATAATTCATATATAATATTACAATATCCGTAATTATTTTTATAATTCATATGCAATATTACAATATCCATAATTATTTTTATGATTCCTATGTAATATTACAATATTCATAATTATTTTTAATTCATATGTAATATTGCAATATTTATGATTATTTTTATAATACATATGTAATATTACAATATCCGTAATTATTTTTCTTATTCATATATAATATTACAATATCCATAATTATTTTTCTAATTCATATATAATATTACAATATTTATAATTATTTGTATAATTCATATGTAATATTACAATATCCATAATTATTTGTATAATTTTTGTGTAATATTACAATATTTATAATTATTTTTATTATTTATATGTAATATTACAATATTTATAATTATTTTTATAATTCATATGTAATATTACACCATTTATAATTTTTTTTATAATTCATATGTAATATTACAATATTCGTAATTATTTTTATAATTTATATGTAATATTACAATATTCATAATTATTTTTATAATTTATATGTAATAATACAATATTTTTTAAAAAAAATATAATTCTTATGTAATATTACAATATCCATAATTATTTTTATATTTCATATATAATACTCAACTAGTAACGTTAGTTTTAGATCAGTAACGTTAGTTTTAGATCAGTAACGTTTGGTCACCCGTTTTATTACCATGTTATTGTACAAGATACTCTCACGCCTAAGAGTACCCTGTACCTTTACAAGACCACCATTCGCCCATGCGTGGAATATTGTTGCCACATCTGGTTCGGTCCATCTACCACTAGTCTCTCCCTCTTATATAAATCCAAAAAGGATTTGTCAATCTAATTGGTTCCATTTTATCAAGCCCCTGTCCCGGACAAACACGCTTAGCAATAAGATCCCACCCAAAATGAAGTTTTAAATTGATTTAATGTGTTTTATTTTATAATTTAAAATTAAAACTTTTAATAATAAAAATAAAATTTTGGTTTTAATTTTGCGAAAAGAAATAATGCAAGATGAAGTTTTTAAAGGAAAGCTCAGGGAAATCCTCATCTAAGACAAGCAATGAATTCACGTCCAATCTCCTCACCGCATAGATCCAAAAGAGGCCGATTTTCGCGCGGGGACCAGTGACATCATCATCAAGGACTTAGCACCACCCTCCCATTCAAATTAAAAGAGAGGTTCGTACGAACCCAAATATATGAAACTAAGTTCAATAAAAGACATTAAATACAGAAAATCAAATATAAAACCAGAATAAAAATATAAATGTATACAGGGGGAGTTTGTTGTGATACTACAATATCCATGAATTTTTTAACAATTTTAATGTGATACTAAAATATCCATGAATTTTTTTTATAATTTTAATGTGATACTACAATATTCATGAATTTTTTAACAATTTTAATGTGATACTACAATATTCATGAATTTTTTAACAATTTTAATGTGATACTACAATATTCATGAATTTTTTAACAATTTTAATGTGATACTATAATATCCATGAATTTTTTAACAATTTTAATGTGATACTACAATATTCATGAATTTTTTTAACAATTTTAATGTGATACTACAATATTCATGAATTTTTTTAACAATTTTAATGTGATACTACAATATTCATGAATTTTTTTATAATTTTAATGTGATACTGCAATATCCACGTGATAATTACAATATTATTGTTCTATTTCCAGTACAAATGGTGCAAATCGACTTCGTGGCTTTGTCCGAAGATACGTTTAATCGAGTCGTGAAGACCGTTGTTATAGAAATAACTGCAAAACGTTTTGAATTTTTTCACAAAATAAAACTTTCTGTTTTGTTTCATCTGTGATTGTTGTGACAATTGAGGTTTTTTTTTCAATTACTTTTCAATTATTATATGGGTCGAAGATATTTGAACTGCTAAACGCCAAATCTGCCGCTTTCATGAGAAAAAGCTTTTTTCCCCCAGAATTTACAGCGTGTTATTGTCGAAAATTTATTCTCTTTCAGATAAATTCGGTGGCAAACTAACGAAGCTGCAGAAACAAAATAAAAGGATGAAATAAAAGAGGAGGAGAGGGGGGGTAAAAAATACGATAGAAACGAAGAAGAGATTTTATTTACAAAAAGTTGCAAAATTTTTCCTTTACAGGCATTAAATACAAAAACAAAGAACGCCAAAGTAACAAAATATGATACAAAAAAAAAAAAAAGAACGCTGGTTCTTATATTGCACATGTTGTATCCACGAACGCATACAATATTAAAAATTCAAATAGGAGTACTTCCTAATAATAACTCAATACAATAATTTTAAGGAACTCACAAATTTCTCAATTTAAAGTCTTTGACAATTACTCTCCTTCAAAATACGTGCAAACCGGAGCCGCGTTTTCGCCTCGTAGCGACCGGATATACTTTGCCGGATTATACATCTTTGAAGGAATGGCTCAGGGAAATCCTCACCTAAGACAGACAATGAATTCGCGTTCAATTATTTTTTAAGTGCACCTAGGATTTTATGAAAGTCATTTTGCAGAAGAGTCCCGTCAAACCACTAAAACACCCTAAAATACAGATATAATATCTATTCGTATTTATTTGCTTCCGCACGAAAGAAAAATGTGACACAAGGTCGTTTTTAACACTAGAATCTACAGAAGTGGTTCAAAAATAAACGTGTGTGTGCGTGTAGACAATACAGACAATCAATTATCAATCTCCAGGTGTATATGTACGTACGTCTATAAACGTGTGTGTGTGTGTGTGTGTGCATATTCTGTGTATGTATAACTACGTGTGGAAGCATATGTTGTAGTGTGCGGCTGTACATACATGTATGTTCACATGGGATGCGTGGGTGTCCAATTCAAATTTTTTATGAAAGACTTGGTTTTGAATAGAGGTCACATAAGTTGCTGACCATTCCAAGTCAAAAATGTTAAAGGGTCATATTTAAATAGATCTTAACCTTATTGGCTATACCCGTGCCCTTCCTGCTGCTAACCCTGCCCACCCTACCCTCATGTTTCCATCATTCACACTGAGGAAGACCGAAGGATCGGTCGAAAATATGTGCTTTTGAAAGAAACATTATTGTTTTTTTCAAAAGACTTTTTGTATACCTACACGTCAACATATAGGAACTAAATACAGAAAAATATGTGAACATTTATATATTTTTTATTGATTTTTATTCATATATATATATATATATATATATATATATATATATATATATATATATATATATATATATAAGGGAGTAGTCACTAACAATGTGTATTTTTTAACATTATTTTATTATTCCGTGTCTTGGTTTTTCATTGAGAATTATGTTTGGATCATTGTAATAATGTTTTTAAGTCATTGAAATCGTTTACGTACGTTTCAGACGGTCTGATGCGTCCTCGTCAGAAATTATTTTCAAATGTGTAAAAATGGCGATTTTCAGTTAGTTTAAAGTTTTTCCCAGGGGTGGAGGCTTGTAAGTGTTTATGCTGAATTTTTATTGCTTTTTTATGGCTTTTTTATTTGGTTTGTCCAGGGAGATTTTGACCTCGCTGTAGTCAGTCGCTATCTCTTTCTGCTAATGTGTTTTTCTTTTCCTTTAGGGTGGGGTAGGGTGTGTGTGTGTTTGTGTGTGTGTGTGTGTGTGTGTGTGTGTGTGTGTGTGTGTGTGTGTGTGTGTGTGTGTGTGTGTGTGTGTTTGCTTTTATTGGTTTGGGAATGTGTATATTTTTATTTGCTTCCTTAGGAAGGCGGCTGTGGTCCGAGGTCGTTACTAATGTGTATGTGTGGGGAGGGGGGACTGCCTCTTCTGAAGTAAGGGTAGGGGTGCTTTCATTCTATTTTGATATTTATTTTTTGGATTCTTGGATTTTAGTATTGTGATTTTTCGTTTTAGTTTAATATTATGTTTGTTTAAAAAGAGGGGTGTATTTAAAATAGGGGATTTTTTAATGTTTCTATTTATTTATTTGTCTCCCCATGTGGGTATGGCCAGACCCAGGATCGGTTCCTAGTGTAGGGAAGATTTTGTTCCCCAGAGGGGGGGGCATTGGAGGGGGTGTAGGTATGGGAGGGGGATGATAGTAGGGAAGATAGTCGTTTCAGTCAGGAGGGGGTTCTCCTCCCCTGACTGAGGAGGGAGCGAGGTGTTGGAACAGATATTATACTATGGTTCTAGGTTCAAGGTACACTCGCATGCACACCCATACACATACACATATATACACCCACACATAAATCAGAACCGACACATTAAAACACACACACGTGCGCACATACAACCACACACAGACATAACACCCCTATCTCTAATACAACACACTGAACAATACCAACCCTACTTAACCTCGAAACCAACAACACTAGGAGACACCTAGAACCATAGTATAGAGTTTAGAAATAATGATTAAAAATAGGTTAGGTATTGAACAATTAAAATTGGGAATTCATTATTTGCCAAAAGTGTGTTTGGATATACATAGGTAAAATCTATGTGAATAAATTTCACGTGGTCTCTGACATTATCAAGGAAGGAGATCCTCAATGTATTTCAAATATATTGACACGCCTCTGACGTCATCAAGAAAGGAGATTTTCAATATATTGAGACAGGGTTTGAAGTTAGACAGTCAGTTTGTAGACGAAAGTCGGACAGCGACTTAGAGTTGACGCCTTCTCAGAGGTGAGAGTGGGGAAAGAGGAGATCATGTAGTCGTAAAGGCTTGAATCCCTGATTATCATCAATCATCCAGCTGGTATAAAGAATCATGTAATATTTGCTAACTGTTGTCTTCGTCTGTCGTCATTTACAAATAACTGAATAATAAATGTGTTAGTTAAAAGAATGGCCAATACGAGTTTAGAAAAAATGATTTAAAAAAAGGTATACAACTGTTGTCTTCGTCTGTCATCATTTCACCTAAACAGAAAAGGGTAATATTTGTAAACTGTTGTCTTTCACCAAAAAAGAAAAGGGTAAATGTGCTTTGTATATCATCTTGTAAACGAACACGAGTGTTGCTTTATGAAAAGAAACATAAAATCATCATGATGTAAATAGTGTAACACAATGGACAGCGCCCATTTTGAGGGAGCTGGGGGCTTCCACAATAATGAACCTTGTGTCTAATTTGTCTGTACTTGTGAGATGCTTGTGATTTTGAAAATGTTCTGCTATGACTCAAGCCAAGCATGACAGTTTCTTTATAATATTGAACAAGGCAAAACGATAAATATTTAGCAGTTTTGCATGGTGCTGAATTCAAATTTAAATATGTTAAGGCTGTGGAGACTTGGGGACTAAATGGGGGGGGGGCAAATGATGGACTTATTCATGTTTTTCCCCTCGTTCACTGTGCACTCACGGGGGACCATGCATGCTTCAAAGGTTTTCCTTGAAACGAAGGTATCTCCTGCCAAGGCGAAAAGGAATGTACATCTGATCACATCAGAGGATCAAGCAACAGAGAGTGAGAGAGAGAGAACAGAATTAGCTTCTGCCTGTGATTGTAGCGGGTGTCGGCTACACTTGCCTCTCTCCGAGTGCAAAATTAAATGATTAATATCTTATTTTCATGGTATGTTTTTCCTGGACAACGCTGGATATCTTAGTTAGTTCATCATGAATGTTAATAAGAATACATTAACACGTGATTTATTATAATTAAATCAATATTAAATTCAAGTTATAATAATTCAAAATGTAATCATTCAAATAAGATCGTGATATTGATTGAAAAATTGTTTCAATTAATCATTTTAACAAAAGACAATTAATTACCAATCAACAACAGCTGCCCGTGATGATAGTTTATTTAAAAATGCAATAGCGACCATCGTGTTCCCCAGTTCGAATCCTGTCGGTTCCACACCATTATTTTTAGGAATGTTTTTATTACGTATCTACGTCGGGGGCAAAGTAAGATATTTTCTAAAGTGTGGAATAATTTTTTTTATGTGTGAAATCAATTTTTTAGTGTATTCAATCAATGTATTAATGTGTTCAATCAATTTTTTAATATGTGGAACAAAAAGTTATGGACTTAACAAGAAAATGAAAGGTTTTACCCCGGGTGAGAGAACATTGTCCCACTATGAGACAAAGTAGGACTTTAACCACTTCTAAGTGAGAACCAAATTATTGTTGTTCTGTATTTGTGATGTCAGCAGATGAAAAATTGTCGTTGTCTTGTTTAAATCAGAACGGAAAATTACCTCCCTTTTGAACTCTCCTGTGTCTTCCGGTCGTTTTCATAAAATTCTGTTTTGTATTTTCTTTAATAAATAATTTTCTACCAAATCGATTTTCATAATTTTTGGATATAATCATCTTAAAAATACGATGAATACGTAGATACCATTGTTTTCATGTGGAGTTCAGTTTTATGATTTCCGAAATTTTGTCCCAATAGTGTAGAAGCGCCTAAATTGTCGTTAAAAAGGATTTAAAAAGGGGGAAAACGTTGATATAAACACGTGAAGCATGCATGGTCCCCCGTGAGTTCATAGTGAACGAAAATGACTAGGTTCAGCATCTACCCCTCCCCCCACACACACACACACATTTACCCTCAAAAGTCCCCAGGGGATGCTAAATTTAGGTGAAAATGAACAAACGGTGCAGTTTTAGGCCTTAACTAAATTTGAGTTCTGCACCATGCAAAAAAGAAATGATTAATTCCATCACCCCCCCCCCATTTAGGCCCAAAAGTCCCCAAGGCCTTAACTTATTTAAATTTTAGTTCAGCACCATACAAAACTGCTAAATAGACATACACAGAAAATTTAGGACAAAAATGGTAAAACAGTTCCAAAAATGGAGTGTTTTTATTAGCCCTAAAGGAGCCTCTGGAGCACACCTCCCTTTTCAACTCTCCTGTGTCTTACTATCGTTTTCATCAAATTCTATTTTGTATTTTCTTTAATAAATAATTTTCTAACTCATCGATTTCCGAAATTTCGTCCCAATAGTGTAGAAGCGCCTAAATTGTCGTTAAAAAGGATTTAAAAGGGGAAAAAGTTGATCTAGAAGTGTAAGCCATTTTGAGTTTCAGAACAGTTGCAGATGGTTCGCTGTTACACACAAGTCCTGGGAGGTGACTTGTTTGTAGTAGACAGTTCCACAGAACAAAATATCTTACCGTGTCGAAACCCGGGAAAGAACATGTGAAATTGCTCCAGAAAAGGTTTAATATTTATGAAGCAATTCTGGTTTCTGATTGGTTGGTAGCGGAACGTGAATTAATTTGATTCGCCAGTTCTTAGCAGCCTCGTTTATAAATAGAATCGTCCGACTGTGTGGGATCATACCCCCATTACAACTCAAAAATATTGCAACAGTTGAGATAAACAAGTGAAGTCCAACATGGGCCCCCATAAGTTCACAGTGAACGAAGCATAAAAAAATGACTAAGTTCAGCATTTGTCCTCACCCACATTTAGCCCTAAAAGTCCCCAAGGGACTAAAATTTTAGTGAAAATGAACAAACGGTGCAGTTTTAGGCCTTAACATATGTAAATTTTAGTTCTGCACCAAAAAACAAATGACTTGGTCCATCATTTGCCCCCATATAGTCCCAAAAGTCCCCAATGCCTTAACATATTTAAATTTGAATTCAGCACCATGCAAAACTGCTAAATAGACATACACAGAAAATTTTGGACAAATATGATAAAATAGTCCCAAAAATGGAGTGTTTTTATTAGCCCTAAAAGAGCCCCTGGGACACATCCAAGAGTTATCGCAAAGTATAGACAAACAAAATTATATAAAAATCAGTTAGTTACAACTTTTGAAAAAGTTTTATAAAAATCCAAGGCATCATTTTTTTTTTCTAATAAGCACAAATGTGTCAATTTTAGCTATTTTAATCCGAAAGCACCCCTGGAAGGGGGGGGCAACCGGAGTTTTCTCCGAAATCCGTTCTGTTACTTTTTTTACTCATATCATGTTTAATGTTTGTGCAAAATTTACAAAAAAAAAATCCAAGGCGTAGTTATTGAAAAAAGTGCGGACAGGCGAACGGACGAACGGACGAACGGACAAGGGTGAATTTACAGGTCCATCCTCCTTTTGTCGGGAAACCAAAAAGAAAAGGATTAAAAATAAATACGTGGAAAGCAGGTTAGTCGTCGAGAGGGAAGAAGAAGAAATAATGGCGACCATTTTGATTGGTTGACAAAATAAAAGTAGGTGGAGCATAAGAAAAGTGGGTGGAGCAAAACAAAGAAAACAAAACGTAATTCCTTTTCCTTTTTTCTCTTTTAAACGCCCCGCCCCTCCCCGAAAATATAAAAGAAAGTTTTATTTTGAACAGAGAAAAGCGTCGTCGTCGAATTGATTTTCCGGACACAAGTCAAGAATTCTGATCAGATCAACCAATTCAATCAAGATGATTAAATTCAGAAGTAAGTCTTTAGTTGTTCAATTTTACAATAGTGGCGCAATGGCGCATACAAAGTGCCTTCAGTAAGTTTCCAAACCTTTCCATGTGTGCACGTTTATTCATAGTATAAGCACAGCCCAAAAGAAAGGGGGTATCTTTTGACGAAATCTTTCTTCAAAAATCTACCAATAAAAAAAAACTATACAAAATTACTGTTTAAAACTCACGGAGTATATGTCAGCCTATGTCACGGAAACATATTGAGCGACTTTCTAACAGTATTTCGTATATTCTTTTTATGTTTAACTCATTTTCCCAACCTTACAGTATTCAACAGGAAGTAGGGCGCTATTTTGAATTTTCCAATAAATCGGTAAACACCGTTTTTCGAGCTGAATAAACATTTTTCATTAAATAAAAACACTAACACATTATCAAGTTAGGTAGAAAGTAACTTATCTTGCCTTTGATAATATTTATTTGTTATATACTTGTTTTTGACAACTTTTTGGAATCTATGTTTATAGTAATACAAACTCCATTTTTTTAAGGGGATGAAAAAATATTAAACAAAAACAACTCACAGTTTTACGAGTAAGAATTCAATATGGCGTTCTTCGAAACGCAACACACGTAGTTTCTCGTTGTCTGGTAAGAAGGCTTGATTATTGTTAGGCTGTCCTCAATGTTCTTTTTTTTCCTTTTGTTTCACGTTTACGTTTTATGCTTGGGTTTTATCGCTGCCACCTTGTTCAATTATTCCGTTGTGTTTATCAGGACATTCCAAGGGACGTACCTCGTACACTTAAATATATAAAACAAGATGTGATAATCCATATCTTGACAATATATACAAATTCTGTATATACATATTATTTTCATAAGTTTTGGCTTCTGTTTCGATTAAAGCTGATGCACCAATATATATGTAAGGTTCTAGCAGAAAATTTACTCTTTCTCTATCTCTAATATATATATATATATATATATATATATATATATATATATATATATATATATACATATATACATACGTATATATATATACATATATATACATAAATATATATACATGCATATATATACATATATATATATACATATATATACATATATATACATATATATACATGCATATATATATAAATACATATATATATGCATGCATATATACATACACATACATGCATATATATACATACATATATACATACATATACATGCATATATATACATACATATATATACACACATATATATACACACATATATACATATACATACATATACATATACATATATACATATTCATATGCATATATATATATATACATATATACATATATATATACATATATACATATATATACATATATACATATATATACATATATATATATATGATGATTGATTGCAACGTCTTGTCAGACGAGAGCCACTCCCTCAGTCACTAAAAGTGCATGTGCCCGAATATGACTTTTTAGCCCTGCCAGCAACTTGCACACCCTCAAGCAGACATGACACTGAAAACGCTCACTGATTTGTATTAGACTAACAGCAGCGGAACCTGTATTATCGTGGGCAACAGAGCCCGATCACATACCTTACAGATCCAGAGATCTCCATGGTTGGGCGGCAAGGTTTGGCATTTCCTACATGCTCTCTTAAGCTTCTCTCGGTTTATTTTGGCTTCTTCATAGTGTTCTGCACCCCTGTATATCAGTGTCCTCCACTGCTTGCGATCATACGCTAGGGACTCCCAACTGTCAACAGGAATATGAAAGCTCACCGGATCCTCCTTGATGTTATCACAAAAACGTTTTTTGGGCTTGTGCTGGGGTCTTTTTCCAAGAAAGAGCTCACCATAGAAAAATTGTTTTGGGAGACGATAGTCTTCAAACCGGATGAGATGACCCGCCCAACGTAACTGGTTCTTAATAACAATGGTAACAATACTGGTTGTTTTGGCCTTTTTTAAGACATATGTATCAGGGACAAAGCTATACCACTTTAAACCCAAGAATGTGTCTAAGGCAGTGCTGATGGAACCTCGCGAGCAATTCTATATGTGACCGGTACAAGGTCCAAGTTTCAGATGCGTAGAGTAGGGATGGTACTACACATGCTTGATATACTGAAATTTTAGTTGTCAGAGTCAGATCACCGTCAGACCAGACTCGATCTTGTAACCTTCCAAAAGCATTAGATGCCTTGCTGATTCTCCGTCTTATTTTCACATCAAGAGTGCCATCATTTGATAAGGCACTCCCAAGGTAGACAAAATTTTTTACGACTTCAAGGCGCTTTCCACAGACGAAGATATAAGATTCTGCATACAGATGATTGGGAGCGGGAGTGTACATGACTTTAGTTTTCTTAATGCTAACTGTCAGTCCGAAGCAGGTACAAGCATTTGTAAAGAGATCCATCACTAGTTGCATATCTACTGGGGAGTGTGCTACCAGGTCAGCATCATCAGCATACAACAGTTCCCTAACAAGTCCATCACTAACAAGTGTTTTGGCTTGGAATCTTCTGAGGTTGAACACCTTTCCAGTCGTTCGGAATCTAATATAAACACCTATATCACAATCGTGGAAACAATACCAGAGCACAGCAGTCAAATAGAGCGAAAACAATGTTGGTGCAGCTATATCACCCTGCTCTACACCATTATCAATGGGGAATTCTTCCGAAAGCTGACCATTGAAGTTGACGCGACCTTTCATACTATGATGAAGTTGCTTGAACTTGTCTGTAAAAGCAGGTGTACAGCCAAATTTTTCCAGCACTTTCCAGAGAGCCTCACGGTTGACTGTGTCAAACGCCTTGGTTAAGTCCACAAACACCTGGCAAAGAGGCATACGCTGTTCAATACATTTTTCCAAGAGCTGTCTAGCAGAAAACACCATATCCACAGTTCCTCGCCCACCGCTAAAACTAGACTGCGATTCCGGAAGGATATTAGGACATACATACTTTTCCAATCGGTTTAGCAAGAGGCATGCAAATACCTTTCCAACCGCACTCAGCAGCGAGATACCTCGATAATTTCCACAATCAGATCTTGTACCCTTTCCTTTGTACAACATAACCAAGATGGCATCTACCCAATCTTGGGCAACCGGGTCACCCTGCCATACTGACAGTATCAAAGAGTGGACCACACAATGTACATTGACACCACCATGTATCGGCAGCTCAACAGGGATGCCATCCAGCCCAGGGGCTTTGTTCGAGTTTATCTGTTTTATGCAGTCAACTGTTTCCACAAGAGTCGGTTCAATATCAAGTTCCGGACAAAAGGAACATTGAGGGATACTTTCTATTGCAGCAACATCAACATTGGATGAGTTATGAAAAAGATCATGAAAGTGTTCATGCCATCGATGCTTAATTTCATCTGAGGTTTTCAGCAAGGTCTTCCCGTCCTTCGCCAGGAGTGGTGTAGTTGAAGAGGATTTTGGACCACAAGCCTGATGAAGCAAAGTGTAGAATGTCTTGACATCTCTATGATCGTAGGCAGTCTGTATCTCCCTGGAGAGGTTAGACTACCATTTGTTTTTTATTTGGCGCACACAACACTGAACCTCACTCCGAACAGAAGAAAAGTGGGCAGCGAGCGCTAGCTCGTTCAGAGGTGAAGAGTTGAGAAATTTCAAATAAACTTTCCGCTTTCTATCAATTTGAGGCTTAATTTGATCGAAATTATCAGCAAACCAATCTCTATGTCTGGGAACCTTCAATCCAAGAACTTCAACACCTTTTTGGTATATTGTATCTCTTACTGTCTCCCAGTCACAATCTGAGAAATCCACTTGGTTGAAAGCAGATTTCAAGGAACTTCGTACGACTGGATCCTTCAATTCGGAAACATCAATACGTTTATGTACTTTGACACCATTGAAACGGCTTTTTTTGCGAACTGTAATTCTCAGTTTAGATCTGGCCATTAAATGATCAGTACCACAGTCAGCACCACGCATTACTCTAACTTTGCAAAAATTTCCAAAGTCACCACGTCTACAAATATGTAATCAAGCAAATGGCCATGTTTAGATTGAGGATGAAACCAGGTCTCCTTGTGTTTCTGGTGGGAAAAAGTGTTGGTGATAACAAGATTTAGTTCACTGCAGAGATGGAGAAGCAGCATACCATTTGAATTGACTCTACCAATGCCATATGGACCCAATGGAGATCAAGTCTCATTGTCTGATCCAACCCGTGCATTGAAGTCACCAAGAACCACCAAACTCTCAGCGCTTGGCAAACCGGTGATAACAGATCTAAGCATATGATAAAAGGAAGTAATATCGTCTTCAGGCGAAGTAAGAGTCGGCGCATAGACAGAAAGAACATTCATATAACGACCAGCAGCAAAAGGCATTCTCAATGTCATTGAACGGTCATTTATGGCTACTGGCTGTTCGATCTTGTCAATTAAGGAGTTCTTAACTGCAAAACCAACACCAGCCTCACGCCGCTCCTTTTCAGCCCTACCAGACTAGAAGATCGTGTAGCCCGACTCGCGCTCAACCAGTTGATCCTCACCTGCGAAACGTGTCTCAGAGTGCAGCAATGTCTATATTGTATCTTTGCAATTCTTTAGTCAAAATTGCAGTCTTCCGTTCTAGCCTTTTACCATTGTCAATAAGTGTTCTCACATTCCAGCAACAGAACTGGAGTGGGTGTCGTTTAGCATAATATCTTCTGTTCCTGTTTATATGGACAGCCATCGCCAATAGGACTTTTCTTTCTTTTCTTTTTTTTTTTTTTTTTTTGACAAATGTCTGAGAAAGTATCTGTACAAAGATGTTATTCCAGAGATTAACTTTGTATGACAGCTAGTTTCTCTCTCGGTTCAAAATGTTGATATCCAGCAACAAGCAGGAGCAAGATAGCCAGCAACAAATAAACGGCAGACCAGCTTAATGCGGGTACTGGTCTTCCGCTTTTTTTTAGATCAGAGATTTGCTTCTCCTTTTTTTCATGTTTATTATCGTGTGTATTCATTGAATTTGTAACATCATTGAGGAAATATATCGGGTTTTTTTGGTTTTTTTAAACGCTTCTCTCAATTTTAAAAATAAAAGATAAAAATAAAAATAGATAAAAATAAAAGAAATAACAAAAGAAACAAACAAACATGTTGCATGCGTGGAATTTCTTTTATCTGAGGTGGAGAGGGCTCCAGAAAGCCATGATGAAGGAAGCCTCTCTAGGAGATACATATATATACATATAAATATATATATATATATATATATATATATATATATATATATATATACATATACATAAGAATTCAATACGGCGTTCTCTGGTAATTTTTATTCTCTTGCTATATATATACACACACACACACACATATATATATATATATATATATATATATATGTATAGCAAGATATATATATATATCTTGCAATAAATATATATATTGCTATATATACATGTATATATACATATATCTTACTATATATATATATATATCTTGCTATATATATATCTTGCTATATATATATATATATCTTGCTATATATATATATCTTGCTATATATATATCTTGCTATATATATATATCTTGCTATATATATATATATCTTGCCATATATATATCTTGCTATATATATATATATCTTGCTATATATATATATCTTGCTATATATATATATCTTGATATATATATATATATCTTGCTATATGTATATATATATCTTGCTATATATAAATATATATATATATCTTGCTATATGTATATATATCTTACTATATATATATATATATTGCTATATATATATATATATATATTGCTATATATATCGATCTTGCTATATATCTTGCTATATATATATATCTTGCTATATATATATTTATATATATATTTTTTTTCTGTATATATATATCGCTATATAAATATATCTTGCTATATATATATATCGCTATATATATATATATATATATATATATATCTTGCTATATATATATATATATAGATCTTGCTATATATATATATCTTGCTATATATATAGTGCTATATATATATCTTGCTATATATATATCTTGCTATAGCATATATATATATATATATATAACTGTAGTTATATATATATATACCTATAGCATATATATATATATATATATATATATAACTGTAGTTATATATATATATACCTATAGCATATATATATATATATATATATATATATATATATATAACTGTGTGGCATCCGTCAGTCGAAACGACTATGGATCAGCGCCGTATTAAGATGTTGCCTGTTTGCATCCTTTTGTGTGACTGTAGAGACCAATTCTTGATTTGCATAGTCTCCCACAGCCTTGACATACGAAGGTTGTTATGCAATTTGCCGCTTCGTCCGGCTGTTCCGCCTGTACACTCGCTCTTCTTCTAGCTCTCTTTGCAGCATTTTCAACATGGAGGGTCCTCTCGCTGATGATAATCCCCTGGCGTATCATTTTCCTCCAGGCAGTTCTGTCAGCTGCAGAGACTTCCCATGTATTCCTGTCCACCGAGAGAGCCTTCATGTCACGCTTGCAGACATCCCTATAGCGAAGATGGGGTCGCCCCCTCTTTCTTGAGCCTGAGGCAAGCTTGCCATAGAGAAGGTTATTAGGGATGCGCACATCATCCATCCTGCGCACATGGCCCAGCCAGCGAAGACGTCGCTCACGCAGTAAGGAGTAAATGGATGGGATGCCCGCTCTCTGCAGAACATCAGTATTACTCACTCTGTCCTGCCATGTGATACCAAGTATCCTACGTATACACCTCATATGGAAGACCTGGAGTTTCCTCTCTTGTGTTGAGTATGTAGTCCAGGATTCACTCCCATACAGTAGAACACTGAGGATGCACGCTCTGTAGACGGTCATCTTGGTGGAGGTGGTAAGGTGCCTGTTTTCCCAGACTCTTTTAGTTAGTTTAGAGAGGGTTGTAGATGCCTTTCCAATCCTTTTGTTTAGCTCCTCGTCCAATGAGAGGGTGTCTGAAGTAGTGGAGCCTAGATATTGAAACTGGCGTACGACCTCTAGTGGTGTGCCTTGGATTGTGATGCTGGGTGGGGAGGGGGTTGCTTGTCCCATGACTTGAGTTTTCTTCTGGCTGATGGTGAGACCGAACAGGCTGCAAGCATTAGCAAACCTAATAATAAAAAAATATATATATATAACTATAGCATATATATATAACTATAGTTATATATATATCTATAGTTATATATATATTTACATATCATTATAGCAAAAATTGTAAACACCTGAAGTGTTCAATAGAAATGTTCAGAGCCAATGTATATATTTTTTCTTACCGTTACCTTTTTATCTGCTTAGTTACATATGTTTCAGTTATCAGATCGTATCGACGATCTAATAATTTCATCAGATATTACAGAAAAGTCTGACGAAGTTACTGGATCGTTGATAAGATTTGGCAACCGCAACATGTGTAACTAAGCAGATAAAGCGGTAATAATGATAATAATAATGATAATAGTATTTATATACTAATATATATATATGATGATGATGATGATGATTGCAACGTCTTGTCAGATGAGTGCCACTCCCTCAGACATTTAAAATCCATGAGCTCAAATGCCTGAGGGAGTATCTATACAAATATGATGTTACAGAGTCTTAGCTTTGTACGACAGCTAAGTCTCTCTCTCGGTTCAAAATGTTGAGATCCAGCAACAAGCAAGAGCAAGATAGCCAGCAACAAATTAAACTGCAGACCAGCTTAATGCGGGTAATGGTCTTCCGCTTTGTTTTTTTTTTTTAATCAGAGATTTGCTTCTCCTAGAAAGGTTGCCTTCACCACGGCTTACGGGAGCCCTCTCCACCCCAATACACATATACACACACACACACACACACACACACACACAAATATACACGGTGCTAGTTGGCCGTTGACCCAGAAAAGAGTTCATTCGCTCTTCGGAAGGTCTTGTTTTTAATCCTTCAGGCAGACTTACCGCCCTCCTCACCAAACAAGTCTGGTGGGGGAAACAGTTAAGTCACTGGTGACCCGACCATGAGGCAGGTAGTACTGAGTTACATGGTACCAGTAGCACATGGCATAGCCTGACATATATATATATATATATATATATATATATATATATACATACACACATATATATATATATACATACACATATATATATATATATATATGAAATTACAAGTTATATATATATATATATATATATATATATATATATATATATATATATATATATATGAAATTACATATTATACTAACATACTTTACGACCGGTCTATGCCGGGAGTCCCTGCTAGCTAAAGTATATACTTTTGCTGTTTTACCAAGCGCTACAATAATATCAGGGCATCTCCATTCATGGTGAACACCCGCAGAATGCCAATATCAATATATCACGTATGAATTTGTTCGCTGTTGAATTTCCACGGGTCCCGCCAGTTAAATATAAAAATGGCAACAGAAAAAAAGTCTCCTTAACAACAACAAAATTGCTCCTGACGACGATCAAGGATCAAAACGCTAGAGGAAAATGGCTGACAAAAAAAACACGGGAACCTAAATGTTACAAAATGCCAAAATAAGTTTTTTTTTCTTTTTCTTTTTTTTTTTTTTTTTTCTTTTGACAATTTTGTTCGTCATTTTTCTTTTTCTTCTTTTTTCTTTGTTTTTTTTATTTTTTTTGTTGTTCATTTTCTTCGTTTTTCTTTTTTCTTCTTTTTTGCTTAGTCTTCTTTTTCCTCTTCTATTTCTTTGCCTTTTTTGTTTTTTCTTCCTTTTTCTTTTTTTGTTCTTTTTGTTCTTTTTTACTCTTTTTTCTCGTTGTTTGTCTTTTTTGTTCCTTTTCGTCTTTTTTCTTGTTTTTCATCCTTTTTTTTCTTCCATTTTTTTTCTTTATTTTTCGTTTTTGTTATTTTTCTTTTTCTTATTTTTTCTTCTATTGTTGTTCTTCGTCTTCTTTTCCTTTTTGTTTTATTTTGTTGTTCTTCTTTTTCTCCGTCATTTTATTCCTCTTTTTTGTTTTTGTTTGTTTTTTGTTCTTTTTTGTTCTTCCTTTTCTTCTTCTTTGTTTAAAAGAAGAATATTTTAAGCTGTCGAAGCTACATCAGGTCAAGTAAAGCCGACAAATATGAGTAAAATAAGTTGGAGAAGATTCAGATTTATTTGATGAAAAAGAAGAAAATCCAACAAGACAATTTTTTTTTATTTTTATGCTATCTCAAACAGAAATGACAATTCTTCTCTTTCTAAAAAAATCTGTATAAAAAATTATTCTTGCTTCTTAAAAAAACTATTCTTACCTCAAAGTAAGTTTTGCCTCTTCCTTAATCTTTTCTTATCTTTAATATTTTTTTTTTTACATAGTACGTCACCACTTATCAAGGCCGATAGGCCACTCAAGGATAAGGGTTAAAGAGTGTAGAGTAGTCAAAAGGACAATATAGTAATCGATAGTAATGGAAGTTCGGTAAATTTGTTAACTTAAGTGGAACGGCTCATCAGAAACTTGTTCACGTTGGACTTGAAGACAACCATATTATAGACAGCTGGAAAGCAGGAAAACGGAAGACAATTCCACAGGCGTGCAGTTCTAAGAAAGAAGCTTTGATCATGGAATCTACGTTTAGGTTTAGGTACAGATAAAGAGTGGGGAAAATTATTGATAATGTTTTCAGCTAGTCTAGTGTTTCTTGTGAAAGTTTGGCGAGGGGGGACCATAGATTGAAGCTCAGTTGAACACTTTCCATGAAAATAACGATAAAGCAGAGACAAACTCGCAACATCTCTTCTGTGAGATAGCGGTTGCAGGGAAGAGAGAAGGACGTCTCCCACCAGGCTACGAAGTCTATTTTGAACCCTATCAAGGCAGGACAAGTCTTTTCTAGCAGCTCCTGTCCATATATGGCAACAGTACTCCATCCTTGGACGTATCTGGCTCTTATATAGATAGAGAATTGCATCAGCAGTGAGATATCTACCGGATCGATAGAAGGATCCGACCATTCGGTATAAAATTCCTTAATCTTTTCTTATCTTTAATTCTATTGTTTCTCTCTCCTGAACTGTTACGAGAACTTTTAAAGTTTTCCAAAATGTGGACATTTTTTGGCAGTCAAAATACAATCTTTTATACGGTTAAAAAGTGAACTTCAGACGTTATTATTATTTTTATCCTCCCCTTCCAATTTATTTTTCCCTTTTTAAATAAAAAGTTTATAATTATTTCAAGTGATTTTTACCTCTTCTTCTTTCTCTCTGTCTTACTTGAAAATGGTTTTATGCAATTGGGTTTTACAGGTTCTAGTAGTTTAATACGTCTAATTTGGCTGATATTAAATTCAGACAAAACAGAGTTATCGACTTAATTTTTATTTTCAGCCCTAAATTGTTGCATGTGTTTGCTGTTTGCCGTTTTCATTTTGCTGGAGAATGGGGTCGCTTCGCCACCGATCTACAAGAACCGAACTGAACGCCACGCTCCAAGGAAGCCATACTCGATTAGAAATAAGGTAAGCATATAAAAATTCGGTGCTTGCACAGTTTAATTAAGACATAGAAAATTAAAATATTTAAAAAAAGGTTATATTGTATGCATTTGTTATGAACTGAAGATCCCCGAAAAACTATTCACTTAATTTAATAGAGTATTTTTGTTACACCCAAGGCGACTGCCACCGACCTCCTCTGCAACAAAGTATCACGCCCGTCGGAGTTACCTCCAAGTTTAGCACTATGTTGTGCCACTGTGATATCATCCCCCCACCTCATGTGATGTAGAATGAATATAATACAAATTTAATATTTATTCTTTTTTTTTATTCCAAAAAGGGATAACAAAAATAATATAAACGTTCCAAAGAAATTTATTTAAAATTTAATAAATCATCTTCCGGCTTTGGTCACTCACGGAGAAATGGACAACAATGCAATTTGCCATAAATTTTTCTCTCTTTCTTTGGCATAATTTTGTCTCTCTGTAAAAATGAGGTGTGAGGAGAAAACAGTTTCTGATGTTGAATATTGTTACTTCTACAAAGCTTTATATTTATATGTAATATTACAATATTCATAATTATTTTTATATATCAATCGACTATTTAGATTTCTATTTTTACAATTCATACGTAATATTACAATATTCATAATTATTTTTATAATTCATATGTAATATTACAATATTCGTAATTATTTTATAATTCATATTTAATATTACAATATTCATAATTATTTTTATAATTCATATGTAATATTAATATATTCATAATTACTTTTATAATTTTTATGTAATATTACAATATTCATAATTATTTTTATAATTCATATTTAATATTACAATATTCATAATTATTTTTATAATTTATATGTAATATTACAATATTAATAATTATTTTTATAATTTATATGTAATATTACAATATTAATAATTATTTTTATAATTTATATGTAATATTACAATATTCATAATTATTTTTATAATTCATATGTAATATTACAATATTCGTAATTATTTTATAATTCATATTTAATATTACAATATTCATAATTATTTTCATAATATATATGTAATATTACAATATTAATAATTATTTTTATAATTCATATGTAATATTAATATATTAATAATTACTTTTATAATTTTTATGTAATATTACAATATTCATAATTATTTTTATAATTCATATTTAATATTACAATATTCATAATTATTTTCATAATATATATGTAATATTACAATATTCATAATTATTTTTATAATTTATATGTAATATTACAATATTTATAATTATTTTTATAATTCATATGTAATATTAAAATATTTATAATTATTTTTATAATTATATGCAATATTACAATATTTATAATTATTTTATAATTATATGCAATATTACAACATTTATAGTTATTTTTATAATTTATATGTAATATCACAATATTTATAATTATTTTTATAATTTATATGTAATATTACAATATTTATAATTATTTTTATAATTTATATGTAATATTACAATATTCATAATTATTTTTATAATTCATATTTAATATTACAATATTCATAATTATTTTTATAATTTATATGCAATATAACAATATTTATAATTATTTTTATAATTCATATGTAATATTACAATATTTATAATTATTTTTATAATTCATATGTAATATTACACTATTTATAATTATTTTATAATTATATGCAATATTACAACATTTACAATTATTTTTATAATTTATATGTAATATTACAATATTTATAATTATTTTTATAATTTATATGCAATATTACAACATTTACAATTATTTTTATAATTTATATGTAATATAACAATATTTATAATTATTTTTATAATTCATATGTAATATCACAATATTTATAATTATTTTTAACATCCATATGCAATATTACAATATTTATAATTATTTTATAATTATATGCAATATTACAACATTTACAATTATTTTTATAATTTATATGTAATATTACAATATTTATAATTATTTTTATAATTCATATGTAATATTACAATATTTATAATTATTTTTATAATTTATATGCAATATAACAATATTTATAATTATTTTTATAATTTATATGCAATATTACAATATTCATAATTATTTTTATAATTTATATGTAATATCACAATATTTATAATTATTTTTATAATTTATATGCAATATTACAACATTTATAATTATTTTTATAATTTATATGTAATATAACAATATTTATAATTATTTTTATAATTTATATGCAATATTACAATATTCATAATTATTTTTATAATATATATGTAATATTACAATATTCATAATTATTTTTATAATTTATATGTAATATTACAATATTTATAATTATTTTTATAATTCATATGTAATATCACAATATTTATAATTATTTTTATAATTCATATGCAATATTACACTATTTATAATTATTTTATAATTATATGCAATATTACAACATTTACAATTATTTTTATAATTTATATGTAATATAACAATATTTATAATTATTTTTATAATTCATATGTAATATCACAATATTTATAATTATTTTTAACATCCATATGCAATATTACAATATTTATAATTATTTTATAATTATATGCAATATTACAACATTTACAATTATTTTTATAATTTATATGTAATATTACAATATTTATAATTATTTTTATAATTCATATGTAATATTACAATATTTATAATTATTTTTATAATTCATATGCAATATTACACTATTTATAATTATTTTATAATTATATGCAATATTACAACATTTACAATTATTTTTATAATTTATATGTAATATAACAATATTTATAATTATTTTTATAATTTATATGTAATATTACAATATTCATAATTATTTTTATAATTTATATGTAATATTACAATATTCATAATTATTTTATAATTCATATTTAATATTACAATATTCATAATTATTTTTATAATTCATATGTAATATTAATATATTCATAATTACTTTTATAATTTTTATGTAATATTACAATATTCATAATTATTTTTATAATTCATATTTAATATTACAATATTCATAATTATTTTTATAATATATATGTAATATTACAATATTCATAATTATTTTTATAATTTATATGTAATATTACAATATTTATAATTATTTTTATAATTCATATGCAATATTACAATATTTATAATTATTTTATAATTATATGCAATATTACAACATTTATAATTATTTTTATAATTTATATGTAATATCACAATATTTATAATTATTTTTATAATTTATATGTAATATTACAATATTTATAATTATTTTTATAATTTATATGTAATATTACAATATTCATAATTATTTTTATAATATATATGTAATATTACAATATTCATAATTATTTTTATAATTTATATGTAATATTACAATATTTATAATTATTTTTATAATTCATATGTAATATCACAATATTTATAATTATTTTTATAATTCATATGTAATATTACAATATTCATAATTATTTTTATAATATATATGTAATATTACAATATTCATAATTATTTTTATAATTTATATGTAATATCACAATATTTATAATTATTTTTATAATTCATATGCAATATTACAATATTTATAATTATTTTATAATTATATGCAATATTACAATATTTATAATTATTTTTATAATTTATATGTAATATCACAATATTTATAATTATTTTTATAATTTATATGTAATATTACAATATTCATAATTATTTTTATAATTCATATGTAATATTACAATATTTATAATTATTTTTATAATTATCTATAATATTACAACATTTATAATTATTTTTATAATTTATATGTAATATTACAATATTTATAATTATTTTTAATATTTATATGTAATATTACATTATTCATATTTTTTTTTATAATTCATATGTAATATTACAATATTCATAATTATTTTTTAATTATATGTAATATTACAATATTTATAATTATTTTAATAATTAATATGTTATATTACAATATTTATAATTATTTTATAATTATATGCAATATTACAACATTTATAATTATTTTTAATATTTATATGTAATATTACATTATTCATAATTATTTTTATAATTTATATGTAATATTACAATATTCATAATTATTTTTATAATGTATATGTAATATTACAATATTTATAATTATTTTTATAATTATATATATTACATTTATAATTATTTTTAGAATTTATATGGAATATTACAATATTCATAATCATTTTTATAATTTATATGCAATATAACAATATTTATAATTATTTTTATATTTCATATGTAATATTACAATACCCATACTTATTTTTATAATTAATATGTAATATTACAATATCCATAATTATTTTTGTTTTCATATGTAATACTATACTCTAAAAAATTATTTTTATAACTCATATGTAATATTAAAATATCCATAATTATTTTCTAATTCATATGTAATATTAAAATATTCATAATTATTTTTATAATTCATATGTAATATTACAATAATCATACTTATTTTTATAATTCATATGCAATATTACATTTATAATTATTTTTATATATCCTATGTAATATTAGAATATGTAAAAAAAAATTATAATTCATATGTAATATTTCATATATAATACTCTAATAGTAACGTTAGTTTTTATCAGTAACGTTTGTTGTAGATCAGTAACGTTCAACCGTTTTTATCCCCGTGTTAGTGTACAGTGTATATATGCGTGCATCTACCACTCGTCTCTCCCTCTTATATAAATCCAAAAAGGATTTGTCAATCTAATTGGTTCCATTTTATCAAGCCCCTGTCCCCGACAAACACGCTTAGCAATAAGATCCCACCCAAAATGAAGTTTTAAATGATTTAATGTGTTTTATTTTGTAATTTGAAATTAAGACTTTTAATAATAAAAATAAAATTTTGGTTTTAATTTTACGAAAAGAAATAATGCAAGTTTTTTAAGGAAAGGCTCAGGGAAATCCTCATCTAATACAGGCAATGAATTCACGTCCAATCTCTTCGCTGGATAGATCCAAAAGTGGCCGATTTTCGCGCGGGGACCAGTGACGTCATCATCAAGGACTTAGCACCTACCTCCAATTCAAATTAAAAGAGAGGTTCGTACGAACCCAAATATATGAAACTAAGTTCAATAAAAGACATTAAATACAGAAAATTAAATATAAAAACCAAAATAAAAATATAAATGTATACAGGGGGAGTTTTTTGTGATACTACAATATCCATTATTTTTTTTTACAATTTTAATGTGATACTACACTATTCATGAATTTTTTTAACAATTTTAATGTGATACTACAATATTCATGAATTTTTTTAACAATTTTAATGTGATACTACAATATTCATGAATTTTTTTAACAATTTTAATGTGATACTACAATATTCATGAATTTTTTTATAATTTAATTACAATATTATTTTTCTATTTCCAGTACAAATGGTGCAAATCGAGTTCGTGGCTTTGTCCGAAGATACGTGAATACGACTCGTGAAGACCGTCGTTATAGAAATAACTGCAAAACGTTTTGAATTTTTTCACGAAATAAAGCTTTCTGTTTTGTTTCATCTGTGATTGTTGTGACAATTGAGTTTTTTTTCAATTACTTTTCAAGTGCACCTACGATTTTATGAAAGTCATTTTGCAGAAGAGTCCCGTCAAACCACTAAAACACCCTAAAATACAGATATAATATCTATTCGTATTTATTTGCTTCCGCACGAAAGAAATATGTGACACAAGGTTGTTTTTAACACTAGAATCTACAGAAGTGGTTCAAAAAATAAATAAACGATGTGTGTGCGTGTAGACAATCCAGACAAACAGCGTGTCCTTTGACTCCGTCTCGCACCTATAATCATAATAAATCTATAAGTCCAAGCTTTTGGTGAGGAGATTCCACTTATCTTATCACTTACATTTGCTTATCAATCTCCAGGTGTATATATACGTACGTCTATAAACGTGTGTGTGCATATTCTGTATATGCATAACTACGTGTGGAAGCATATGTTGTAGTGTGCGGGTATACATACATGTATGTTCACATATGCGATGCGTGGGTGTCCAATTCAAATTTTTATGAAAGACTTGGTTTTGAATAGAGGTCACACAAGTTGCTGACCATTCCAAGTCAAAAATGTTAAAGGGTCATATTTAAATAGATCTTAACCTTATTGGCTATACCCGTGCCCTTCCTGCTGCTAACCCTCCCGTCCTACCCTCATGTTTCCATCATTCACACTGATGAAGACCGAAGGATCGGTCGAAAATATGTGCTTTTGAAAGAGACATTCTTTTTTTTTTCAAAAGACTTTTTTTATTCCTACACGTCAACATATAGGAAATAAATACAGAAAAATATGTGAACATTTATATATTTTTATTGATTTTTATTCATATATATATATATATATATATATATATATATATATATATATTCTGCATTTTGTTAAATCCTACCCTCTGATGAGAAGGAAAGTATTTCTTCGAAACTCTGCGGATTAAGGACTATCCACTTATTTAATGTTTCCTTTTCAAATTAAATATGTTTTCAAAGTATTTTTAACAAGTTTTTAATAACTATTTGCTCTCTCACTCTTTCTCTCTCTCTCTCTCTCTCTCTCTCTCTGTCTCTCTCTCTCTCTGTCTCTCTCTCTCTCTATATATATATATATATATATAATATCAATATTTTAAATATATATAATGCAATCATAAAATTTTCACAGTCGTTTTTGTGATGTAAACAGTATATAAATGTTATTATCATCTTCTGAGTTTGTGGGATTGCTTTTTCAAATAATTCTAATTAGAAAAAAAACATATGCACATACTTATTAAATAAAACTTCTAAGCTCGATATATCCATGGGCTATTTAGATTCTGCTTTCATAGAATTTGTTCTTTTAAACATATACACATACATAATGAATAGTTATTGTTTATGCAAATAGCTAAATATTATTTATGTCAGAGATAGGTATTTAATTGAGAAATTCAGTCGATCGTTCATTCTTTTAGAAATAATGGGATATTAAATATGTCAGTTAAAAGAACGGCCAAAACGAGTTTAGAAATAATGATTAAAAATAGGTTAGGTATTGAACAATTAAAATTGGGAATTTATTATTTGCCAAAAGTGTGTTTGCATATACATAGGTAAAATCTGTGAATAAATTTCACGTGGTCTCTGACATTATCAAGAAGGAGATCCTCAATGTATTTCAAATGTATTGACACGCCTCTGACATCATCAAGAAAGGAGATTTCCAATATATTGAGACAGGGTTCGAAGTTAGACAGTCAGTTTGTAGACGAAAGTCGGGCAGTGACTTAGATAGAGTTGACGCCTTCTCAGAGGTGAGAGTGGGGAAAGAGGAGATCATGTAGCTGTAAAGGCCCTGACACTGACCCTAACCAATCATCCAGCTTCGTCTGTCGTCATTTACAAATAACTGGATAATAAATATGTTAGTTAAAAGAATGGCCAATACGAGTTTAGAAATAATGATTAAAAAAAATAGGGATACAAAAAGATCCTATGTATTGGGACAGTGTTCGAGGTAGACAGTCAGTTAGTAGACGAGAGTCAGACAGCGACTTGGAACGGAGGCGAGAAGAGAAGATCATGTAGTCGTAAAGGCTTGAATCCCTGACTATCATCAATCATCCAGCTGGTATAAATAAATAATCATGTAATATTTTTAAAGTGTTGTCTTTCACCCAAAAAGGAAAAGGTAAATGTGTTTTGCATATCATCTTGTAAACGAACACGAGTGTTGCTTTGCTTTATGAAAAGAAACATGAAGTCCCCAAGAATCGTCACGTCGTCATGATGTAAATAGTGTGACACAATGGAGAGCGCCCCTTTTGAGGGAGCTGGGGGCTTCCACATTAATAGACCTTGTGCCTAATTTGTCTGTACTTGTGAGATGCTTGTGATTTTGAAAATGTTCTGCTATGACTCAAGTCAAGCATGACAGTTTCTTTATAATATTGAACCAAGGCAAAACGATATATATTTAGCAGTTTTGCATGGTGCTGAACTCAAATTTAAATATTTTAAGGCCGTGGAGAGTTTTGGGCTAAATAGAGGAGGGGGCAAATGATGGACTTAGTCATTTTTTTCCTCGTTTACTGTGCACTCACGGGGGACAATGCATGCTTCAAAGGTTTTCCTTGAAACGAAGAGAGAGTGAGAGAGAGAGAAAGAAAGAGAGACAGAGAGAGAGAACAGAATTAGCTTCTGCCTGTGATTGTAGCGGGTGTCGGCTACACTTGCCTCTCTCCGAGTGCAAAGTTAAATTATTCATATCTTATTTTCATGGTATGTTTTTCCTGGACAACGCTGGATATCCTAGCTAGTTCATCATGAATGTTAATAAGAATACATTAACACGTGATTGATTATAACTAAATCAATATTTAATTCAAGTTATAATAATTCAAGATGTAATCATTCACATAAGATCGTGATATTGATTGAAAAATTGTTTCAATTAATCATTTTAACAAAAGATAATTATTTACCAATCAACAACAGCTGGCCGTGGATAAGGTCATTTAAAAATGCAATAGCGACCATCGCGTTCCCCAGTTCGAATCCTGTCGGTTCCACGCCATTATATTTATTATGAATGTTTTTTATTACGTATCTACCGTCGAGTAAGGGTTAGGGTTAGGGTTTTTATTACGATCTACCGTCGAGGGCAGAGTTAGATATTTTTTAATGTGTGGAATAATTATTTAATGTGTTCAATCAATTTTTTAATGTGGGGAACAAAAAGTTACGGCCTTAACAAGAAAATGAAAGGTTTTACCCCGGGTGAGAACATTGTCCCACTGAGACTTTAGCTTTGTTGTTTTGTATTATGATGTTACATGACTTTCATGTTTGACAATCTATACAAAACTCGAATGACCTTGTAACGAGTGATGTAACCCACTTTCCGGTTTACGACATCCGGTTGCGCATGCTCGCATAAACATTAACCCATAACAGCATAAACAAATAAACACAAATCGCTTCTTTTGCAGATTTTGACCTGCGCACTGAAATATTAACGTTATTTCGAAATTATTATTTAACATGGAAAGAGTGGTGGTGTTTTGCAACTATTCTTTATTACAACTGTACTGTCGCTATTTTCTTACAACTAAACAACTTTAACCCGTTGACAAACATAAGAATAATTGTAGTAAAGCCAACACTACTACTACTACTACTACTACTACTCTCTATCCGTCCCTTTTCCTTCCTTCCTTCCTTCTTTTTTATTTTTTGTTCACATTTCTAGATACAAAATAGTTGTGTGAGAACGGTGAATTTGTTGACACATTTACTAATCTGTTTCAATATTAGTTTTATTTTATTTTATTTTATTTTATTTATCTAGGGTTTTTTTTTGCTTCAGGTTTTATTATTTTTTTAGATTTTAAGTTTCGAGGACGTAATTATTGAGAAAATAGACGGACGAACGGACGAACGGACAAGTTTGAATTTACAGGTCCACCCTCCTTTTGTCGAGTTTTATTTTATTTTATTTATTTAGGTTTTATTTTTATTTTTGCTTCAGGTTTTATTAATTATTTATTTTTAGATTTTTTTTTTTAATATGGTAAAATAGTCCCAAAAATGGAGTGTTTTTATTAGCCCTAAAAGAGCCCATGGGGCACACCCAAGAGTTACGCGAAGTATAGACAAACAAAATTATATAGAAATCAGTTAGTTTCAGAAAGTTTTATAAAAATCCAAGCCATCAATTTTTTTATTTTTATTTTAATAAGCTCAAAGTGTCAATTTTAGCCATTAACTCGTAAGGAACACCTGGGGGGGGGTGCAACCGGAGTTTCCCCGGAAAATTCGTTCTGTTACTTTTTTTACTCATATCATATTTAATGTTTGGGCAGAATTCCAAAAAATTCGAGGTCGTAATTATTGAAAAAAGTGCGGATAGACGAACGGACGAACGGACAAGGGTGAGTTTACAGGTCCACCCTGCTTTTGTCGGGGGAGAAAAAAAGGGAAGGATTAAATATAAATACGTGGAAAGCAGTTTCGTCGCCGAAAGGGAAGAAGAAAGAATGGCGGTCGTTTTGATTGGTTGAGAAAATTAAAGTGGGTTCAGCATAAGAAAAGTAGGTGGAGCATGAGAAAAGTGGGTGGAGCCAAACAAAGAAAAAAAAAGTCATTCCTTCTCTTTTTTTCTCATTTACTGCGAACAAGGAAATTATTAAAATCTTGCATATAAAAAATTATGCGAAATCTGTTTAAAAAATTTTTTTTTTAAAGTATAAATATTTTTGCTATTATAATTTTTTTGGTGAAAATATTAAATAAGCAATGCTTAATTCAATGGTAATATCTGTAGTTTGAGAAATTAATTTTTCTTCAAGTTATATAGAATTCATTAATACGGACTTTAGGGGCTTTTTTCGTAATGTTCCTATTAAAATATTTTGAACAGAGAAAAGCGTCGTCGTCGAATTGATTCTCCGGACACAAGTCAAGAATTCTGATCAGATCAACCAATTGAATCAAGATGATTAAATTCAGAAGTAAGTCTATAGTTGTTCTTTTTTACAATAGTAACGCATACAAAGTGCCTTCAGTAAGTTTCCAGGCTTTTCGTGTGTGCACGTTTATTCATAGTATAAGCACAGCCAAAACGAAACGAGGGAGTATTTTTTTACGGATTCTTTCTTCAAAAATCTACCAATAAAAAAAAACTATACAAAATATTGTTAGAAACCCACCGAATATATGTCAGCCTATGTCACGGTAACATATTGAGCAAGTTTCTAACAATATTTTGTATAGCTTTTTTTTTATTATTATTTTTAACTCGTTTTCCCAACCTTACCGTGTCAAAGAGAGAGTCGGGCGCCATTTGGAATTTTCCAGTACATCGGTAAACACTGTTTATCGAGCTGAATAAACATTTTACATTGAATAAAAACACTAAAAAATTATCCAGTTAGGTAGAAAAGTAACTTATCTTGCCTTTGATAACATTCATTTGTTATGTATTTGATTTTGACAACTTTTTCGAATCCATGTGTATAGTAAAACAATTTTAATGAACCTTTCAGTATTTATCAAATAATGTTTGCGGAATATAATGAACTAAATATTTTTTATTTAAATCTTAGTGCAAATGTATTATTTTGTTTAAACGAAAAATACCTTTACTGAAGTTATGGTTTTCAGTAGTAAATAAAAAACACAAGAATTTATTTTTGCTTTTTTAATGTAAATAAAGAATCGTAATTTGTAAGAATAAAAATAAAATAAAATAATTTTTATAGGAACATTACGAAAAAAGCCCCTAAAGTCGGTATTAATGAATTTGATTATTTGATTTTTTAAACAGATTTCGCATAATTTTTTATATGCAAGATTTTAATAATTTCCTTGTTCGCAAGAATGTGAAATTTTCGGTGTAACATAATTTTTATATAATAATGACCAATAATTAAAAACAAAATAATCATTTAAAAACAGGAACATAGAAAAATAATTTAATTAAAAAATGGTAAAATTTATACAAACATTTACAATATAAATGCACGGATGCCCGTCCGTAGAAAAAAAAAAAAAGAAACCCAATACCACTCCTTCCTTTTAATGTAATTACATGACGTCATTCTCAGACAGCTTTTCGACTGTCTCAGATTTTTGGCTTCCGTATATTCCGTATTTCCAAAAGTATGGTTTAAAGTGGTTTTGTGAACGGCAAAAAGACCCGGTTTTGGATCTAATTCAGCTTTTTTTTTGTGCAAACAAGGAGGATTTTTTTATTTTAATTATTATTTAATTCAATATCTTAGGACTTTATTTTACTAATTATTTTGGAAATAAACCCAGAAAACTAATATTTATCTCTAAAAGGATTTTTACAATGAATTTATTTAACTTCCAAATTTAGCTAAATTGGTTAGCTCGCCGTGAAAACATTTTTCATAAGTTTTTTTTTTTCACGTGTACAAATATTTTTTTTTCTAAGGAAATTAAGTTTAGTCATTAATTTTTCAAATACAATTAAAAAAAAAAGTATTCGGAAACCTACAAAAAATATGATAAATCGGCTTTCAAAACTCCCCCCCATCCTTATTCGTTTATTTTTGTCCATACAAGGGGCGTGCAATAAGTAATGCCCCTGACCCACTTTCCATAGCAGTAAAGCAACGAAGCTTGGCACAGTTATTAGTCTTTCTCTACATAGGAACCACCCAGAGTTATGCATTTCTCCCATCGTTTGTTGCAGCTCTGGAGACCGTTTTTGTAGAACACCCCAGGTTGGTCCTCCAACCATGACGTGACTTCAGAAATCAAGGCTGCATCATCTGGGAAACGCTTTCCTTTCAAAAACAACTTCATGGCTGGCAAGAGGTGAAAGTCAGAAGGTGCAAGGTCAGGAGAGTAGGGAGGATGGGGGAGGATTTCAGAACCACACGCCCGTGCTTCTGATCTGGCGATATGCGAGTTGTGGACCAGAGCGTTGTCCTGCAGGAGGAGGGTACCTTTGCTGATCTTGCCCCACCTCTTGATTTTAATAGCTTCCCTTAATTTCCTCAGAAGTGAAGCATAATAGGCTCCTGTAATCGTAGTACCCTTTCCCAGGAAATTTGTCATCACTACTCCGTCTTGGTCCCAGAAGACTGTAAGTATGACCTTGCCAGCAGAGGGCTGCACCCTTGCCTTCTTTGGAGGTGGTGAGTCCAAGTGCTTCCACTGCATTGACTGGGCTTTGGTCTCTGGATCATAGTGATGGACCCAGGTTTCATCCTGTGTAATCAGTCTTTTAAAAAACTTTGACTCATCTTCTTGGCACATCTCCAAATTCATCCTAGAGCACTCGACGCGTTCTCGCTCCTGGAATGGTGTGAGCAACCTGGGAATCCATCTGGCAGACACCTTATGCATATGAAAATGGTCATGAATGATAGTTTCCACAGACCCTGTACTAATCCTGACATCGTGGGCTATTTGGCGAATAGTAATGAACCGATCTTCCAAAATCGCAGCTTCAACTTGACGGACAGATGCCTCATCAATGGTAGAAGGAGGGGGGCGACTAGGTCTGAGAGCTGTTTGCACAGACTTCCGGGCATGTTTGAATTCACGATACCAGCGTTTTACAAGGTCATGTGATGGGGCATTATCACCATAAGTCTCTTTTATTTCATCAAAAGTCTCCTGTGGTGTGCGTCCTTTCAAATGCAAAAACCGGATCACTGCTCGACATTCAACAGGCTCCATTTCACATCTGACTCAGTTCAAACACCTGTAAAACAGACACCACAATTAGATCAGAGCTGTAATTTGCCACATAACCCGTAGAGATATAAATCATTGTGTATGCAAAATTTAAGCTAGATCAGACAACTGGAAGTGGGTCAGGGACATTAGTTATTGCACGGCCCTCGTATATTTGTATATATATATGTATAGGTGTATATATGCATATACATATGTATATATATGTATATACATGTATATACATATGTATATATATATTTATATATATATGTATATATACGTATATATATATGTATATATATGTATATATATGTATCTGTACATATATATGCATATATACATGTATGTATACATATATATATATGTATATATAGATATATATATGTATATATACATATATATATATATATGTATATATACATAGGTATATATATGTATATATGTATTTATGCATATATGTATGTATATGTATATATGTATGAATATATATGTATGTATATATATATATATATGTATCTATATGCATGTATAGAATTATATATATGTACATATGTATGTATATATGTATGTATATATATACGTATATATATAAATGTACATATATATGTATGATGATGATGACATCATCATAATAATCAACATATTGCATATGTGTGAGTCTAAAATAAACTTATTTTAAAAAAATCCAAGCGTCTGTAATTCCATATCAGTTGTTTTATCGTCGAGTCATACGTTCAGTTATTTGGAAAATTATGTGTGAATTTGTCATCATCATCATAATAATCAACATGTTGATTATTATGACGACATCATGATTATAATCAACATGTTTTGCCTGTGTGTGAGTCTAAAACAAACTTATTTTAAAAAAAAATCCAATCAATATTTTTGGAATGTTCCTTCATATGTGTTTGTGTGTGTACCTATGTATAGGCATATGTATGTGTGTGTGCGTATATGTGTGCCTCTACATGATTATGGTTGCATGTGTGTTCACACGCATACATATGTTGGCGTACATCTGTATGTATGCCTGTGTTTATTGTCATGTGTATGTGGGGTGGAGAGGGCTCCCGTAAGCCGCGGTAAAGTCAACCCCTCTAGAAGAAGCAAATCTTAGATTAAAAAAAAACATAAAGCAGGAGACCAGTACCTGCATTAAGCTGGTCTGCAGTTTGACTTGTTGCTGGTTATCTTGCTCTTGCTTTGTAGCTAGATGTCAACATTTCGAACGAAATGTATGTATATATGTATATATGTATGCATGCATATATGTATGCATATGTATATATGTATATATATATATATATATGTATGTATATATATGTATGTATATATATATGTATATATATATGCATTTATATGTATGTATAGAAATATATATATGCACATATGTATGTATATATATGTATATATGTATATATATATGTATGTTAGGTCATGTCATATGCTACTGGTACCATGTAACTCTGTACTACCTGCCTCATGGTTGGCTAGTCTCCCTGAAGGATTAAAAACAAGACCTTCCAAAGGGCAAAGGAACCCTTTTTCGGGGTCAATGCCAACTAGTACTGTGTGTGTATGTGTGTATGTATGCTTGTGTTGGGTGGAGAGGGTTCCCGTAAGCCGTGGTGAAGGCAACCTTTCTAGGAGAAGCAAATCTCTGATTTAAATAACCATAAAGCGGGAAACCAGTGTTGCATTAACTGGTCTGTAGTTTAATTTGTTGTTGGCTATCTTGCTGGATCTCAACATTTTGAATTGAGAGAGACACTTAGCTGTCGTACAAAGCTAAGACTCTGTAACATCATCTGTGTATATATACTGCAAGGTGGGAAGAGATTCTGAAACCTGGGATGTGCTGTGAGGAAGTGTAATAACAATGGTCTGATGCTATTGCAGTTTTGTTCAAAGATGTGTTTTAAACATCCTGGTTATCCTGGTTCCAAAAAATGGCACTTGATAGACTATGTGTTAGTCAGAAAACGAGAGATGAGAGATATCTGCAGTGTTCGTGTCATGCATGGTGCAGAGTGCTGGACCGACCATCGGTTGGTCTGTGCAAAGAATAAGTGTGTTGTGAAGCCCAAGGTGAGGGGAGCTAGTGTTGCTATCCCAAAGCGACTTAATGTTGCTTGTCTAAGGGACAATATTGTGAGAGAGAAACTACTTAAGGAGATGGAAGAGATTGACTGAAAACACTTGGCCTGCTTTTAAGTCTATGAGCTATGTGAGAGATTCCCCCGATACAGCTCTGAGAAATGAGGGTCGAAACCGGTCAGCTGGCTCCCCATTTCTCTTTCTTTCCTCTCGTGTTCCCCTTTCCCCCCCTTTTTGGAGAGAAGATTAAAGGAATATATATATATATATATATATATATATATATATATATATATATATATATATATGTATATATATATATATACAAATTATATTATATATATATATTATATTATATTATATATACATACATATATGTATATGTATATATGTATGTATATATGTATGCATGTATATATGTATGCATATATGTATGTATATATATGTATATATATATATGTATATATATGTATATGTATGTATGTATATATATATGTATATATATGTATGTATATATTAATGTATATATAAGTATATATATATGTATATATTAATGTATATATATGTATATATATATGTATATATATATGTATGTATATATATATGTATATATTAATGTATATATATGTATATTTATGTATATATGTGTGTGTATCTATATGTGTATATATATATGTATGTGTCAGGTCATGTCATATGCTACTCGTACCATGTAACCCAGTACTACCTGCCTCATGGTCTGGTCACCGGCGACTAAACTGGTTCCCCCACCAGACTTGTTTGGTGAGGAGGGCGGCTAGTCTCCCTGAAGGATTAAAAACAAGACCTTCCAAAGGGCGAATGAACCCTTTTTCTGGGTCAACGGCCAACTAGCACCATGTATATTTGTGTGTGTGTATATGTGTATTGGGGTGGAGAGGGCTCCCGTAAGCCGTGGTGAAGGCAACCTTTCTAGGAGAAGCAAATCTCTGATTTAAAAAAAAAAACATAAAGCGGAAGACCATTACCTGCATTAAGCTGGTTTGCAGTTTAATTTGTTGCTGGCTATCTTGCCCTTGCTTGTTGCTGGATCTCAACATTTTGAACCGAGAGAGAGACTTAGCTGTCATACAAAGCTAAGACTCTGTAACACCATCTTTGTATAGATACTCCCTCAGGCATTTGGTCTCATGGATTTTAAATGTCTAAGGGAGTGCCACTCGTCTGACAAGACGTTGCAATCATCATATATATGTATATATATGTATATATATATGTATGTATATATATATATGTATATATATGTATGTATATATATGTATATATTAATGTGTATATATGTATATATATGTGTATATATATGTATATATATGCATAGATATATGTACATATATGCATATATATGTGTGTATATATGTGTGTATATATATGTGCGTATATATATGTATATACGTATATATATGCATGTATATATATGTATATATATATGTGTATATATAAATTATATATATATATATATACACATATATATACATATATATGTACTAGCTGTACCCTGCCACGAGTTGTTGTGGCTTAAATTGGCGCAATGGAAAAAGTTCCAAAATGAGAAAAAGTATGTTTTTCATTTCATATGGGTACACAGTTTTTGTTGTTTCATTTTCTTAGCTGAGATTTTCTGGTTTGATTACTCTTGAATGAATGTTTTAAAGTTCATGGGCATCTTTGTATTGACCTGCAAGAATAGCTTGTTCACTCAGTCAAATGGAATTCTTATAATTTGAATATCTGCAAAAACCTTTTAAACTAACTATTCTTTTGATGAAATAAACAGAAATTACAGAAGTTAAAAGTCAAAGAGTTTTGCACTTAACTCTGATCAGCTGGCACTTTTTCGTACCCAATTTCCCACAAGTGATGCAAAAGTTTTTGTGCGGATCGAACAGTCTGCAACTGGATATGCATATTTTGAGTTAAGTTTAATGTCTTCACATGGAACAAAAAGGTAGAGTATTTGAGGCAAGCATTTATTTCATCTGCTGGTGTTCATTGAAGAATAACAGGTAACATTTGTCTGAAATCTCCTGCAAGCAATATTACTGCATTCCCAAATGGTCTGACATTTCCACGCAAATCTTGCAAGGATCGACCAAGAGCCTCAAGTGATTTTTTGCGTACCATTGTGCATTCATCCTAAACAATAAGTTTGCATTTTTGCAATATTTTTCCCCATATTGGATGTTTTGGAGATGTCGAACATGAGATTTTTGAAATATTGAATGTTTTAAAGTAGAATAAATAATTCTTCTACTTGGCAGCAAGGTCGCAGGTATTCCTCATGCAGCAAGGGCTAAGGCTATGTCATTTTGTTACCAAATGGCTGCCAAAATCAATTTAATTAGAAAGGTTTTACCAGTTACTTCTGGTGCTGTTCAAGGTAGCAGTAATTTCCAAATAACTTCTATTCTCACAGTCAGTAAATTAGGTGACTAAAATAGGATTTATCCATGTTTTGACAATGCCTTACTCACTGTAATTAATTTAGGAGACTAAAATAGGATGAGGGATTAGAGATGGACAGATAGAGAGGAAGATATATAGATAGGAATCACCCCCAACCTCCTCATCTTAAGAACAGCTTCCGGTATAAACACCATTTTTGGAGGGGGGGATGAAAAACTATTTGCAAAATTTAACTGATATTTGTTGTCAGCATACCCAAAATACTATTTAAAAAAGGAGTGGTTCAGTGCCCGTTGCAGAGAAGTAGATTTATTTATCAATAAAAGTTGCGGAGGAGTAAATTTATTTATCAATAAAAGTCGTCAATTAAAAAAGAAAATTGTGAAGGTGGACCTAAATGTAAATATTTACTTAAAAAAATTATCCACTCATGCAAATTAAAAATGCCTGTAAAAGTGAGAAATTATCAATACAAGGTTTAGACTTTTTTTATATTCATGAAAAGAGTTAAGCCAACGTAAGTAAATACATGAATTACAAATGTTTGTAAAAGTGAGAAATTATTAATAAATGTTTAGTAACTTTTTTCTTTTAATATTCATAAAGAGTAAAACTTTAACAGTGTTTAAGGACAGATACAGAAATCACGTAGTATCATTTAAAAAGGAACCTGCGATAGAAACTAATAGAGATGTCGTAAACGACAGCAGGGGGGGGCACAAAAATAAGCATTAGAAATAAAAAGAAAAAGAAAATACCACTGAATTAGGTGATTGGATTAGGGTGCAATCTACGTTTATTGGAAACCTTCTACAGTTGTCAATTCCAAAGAGGAAATTTTGAATAAAAGACTTGATGCCATACAGGGATGCCTTCATAGAAATAGATTTCTGCTATCACGTCTTAAATGTAACTGAGGCATAACCTTTTTACAACAATAAGGATCATCGGATGCCAGGATTAAATTTTAATGTAGAGTTAATTAACTAGAATTGTTACAATATAAATGAAGGGTCCAAATCTAACATGCGAATATAGTTTCCGTTCTTCTTAACCGGGTAAGAAATATAAATAAAGTATATAGCTCATCTAAGAATGTGTTTTTTTCTCCATAACGGCAACCATTCTTGTATTCAGTCGTAGCAGTATTAACGGTAAAATAAGTAACACCTTCTTCAAATCAATAAAACAACTCAGCAATTAATCTAGTTATTATTAAAAATTAAATTAGCAACTTGGGGGCTGTTAATCCATTTAAATATTAATTCAATTGATTTTGTCATCTGACACCCTAGGTTGGTTCTCCTACTTCACTCCATGGTCTAAGTGTTTTTCACCCATAAACGCGGGAGAAGACATCTTTCCACCGAAGTAAAACACACTTGGAGCCGTGGATGGCTGTCAGAATAATAATTAGAGGACATACAATATTTTATTTAATTAGACAACCCAAGAACACAACGCATGAACTATATGACAGGACAAGTGATTAATAACAGATGCGGGCTAAACACATCCCATTCCTTTAGATCAAAAACATAATTTATATACTTTATTTGTTAAATAAGCCATTGTAGCACGTTCTGGACCCATCTGATTAAATTAATTATTAAATCATAGTCGCCTTCGAGTAATCGATGAACCGAAAGCACAAACGACCTGAATTACCTCCCTGTAACCATTATAAGAAACAAAATCGACCCAGTTTAAAACAGAATTAACTAGCAAAACTTAACAACTTAATTGGATTATCTCCCTTCAAAAAATCATAATCAACGACATAAAAACATTTTTCAAGTAGAATAACTATGAATTTTCAGACTGTAAATAGATAGGAATACTTCACCAAAATGTCCTACAAGGTTTATATATATTTAATACACCCATTTTACATTATTATCATATTCAATCAAATTCTAAACCTGAAATGGTCTTACATCCATGTACCAATAAAACGATAATCTATAAACATTACTTACCACTAATACGAAACTGAAACTAACCGTAACATCTTTACAAGGTTGTTCCGAACATAATATAAATACCAAATTTAAAAAAAAGTCTTTTTACAGAAAATCAATCATTGGGAAATAAAGGAATGTAGGAATCCAACAAATGGAATATATTTTTAAAAAATGTTTCTTTTTTTAAATGGTTTAGGGCTCCTCGTAGAAATTTCACATAACTCTGTTCTTTAATAACAGATTAGGCGATACATTAATATTTAAATGGGCTTTTCCATAACTACAACCAAGGTAAATGTTTCTCGCGTGTTTTTCCCGTTAGGGATCCCCCCTCCTTTTATTGCTTCCTATTCAAAAAATGCTACAAGTGTGTTTATTCATAAAGTCTGAAGAAATGATGGTTTTTAAAAATTTTCAAACTATGTATATAGCTTGAAATTGTCGAACTGGGCATTGAAACAATTGTAACATAAACTGAAATACACTTTTCGTTGCCATCAACACCTTTTCTTGAAGTCTTGGTTTTGTACACACAATATATTAATGCTCAATTATGAAATGTGATAATTTTGTAGCTTAATCCTTAAGTCAACCATTTTTGGCTTAAAACCTATTGGTACGTGAAAATTTACTGAATTACACGAACTCAATATATTGCATATAAGTCTATATATACATATATATACATATATATATATACATATACATATATGTATATACTTATATATACATATATACACACATATATTTACATATATGCATATACATATATATACATATAGATATATACATATATACCCATATATGTATATACATATATGTATATATACATATATGTATATATATACATACATATACATATATATATACATATATATATGT
>NC_136527.1:140116625-140141625 GCF_053919585.1 Euprymna scolopes
CACACACACACGCATATGAGCATTTAGTGATTTCTTTCTAGTATGCGTTCTCATTGAATTTAAGATTTCTGATGAATCGCCCCTTTATCAAATCTCCAATACTAACGATTACTACGATACTACCCCATTGATTACTGTACACGTAATAACCCTTATCCCCGAGTCGTTTCTGGGCCTTGATAAGTGGTTTATGTAAAAAAATGTGAAGAATGTTGAAAGACTGTCAAAAATAGTAAATCATATTGTAGACACTGGTCAGCTGAGCGGATCTACGTGTATCTTGCGTAGATCAGGTTAGCTGGAGATCTTTGAGAGTTGGAGTTTGGACGTTGAGCAGAGCGGACGGTTTAACAGGTCGTCCCCCCTCCACTGGGGAGAGGGCTGACGTGTGTGAAAATGGAGACCTAGAATTAACCACGCAAGCAAAGATATTCACTTTCCATTCTTCTGCGATCGACACCTGGAAAGTGAAACAAAACTATATAAAACCAACCATTGTCTTCGCGTCAATGTGTTTCATCTCCAAGAACAAGATGAATTCCAGATGGACAAGATCAACAACGCATGAAGGTATGTCCGAAATACATGTATCACACACAGATGGACAAGATGAAGGTATGTCCGAAATACATGTATCACACTCATGCTACGGTTCAAACAGTGAAGAATCACCAACAATAGACATTTAGTGATATGTATATACATCAGGATGAACCCTTTAAAATCTGACCCCCAAGATCGCCATGGGCATGGAATATGTGCCTACATTAAGGATGGCTTCCCGTGTGGCAGGGATATCTCTACAGAAGATCCTAATTTACCCTATATGTGCTTCAGGGTTGCACTTGCTAACACCACTGCATTTATATTTGCCCTCTATAGGCCCCACAACAGCAGAGTTACTATCTTTAAGAGCATATCTGAGAAAATAAACCACATACTGTCTTCACATCCCTCGGCTAACATCCACATATGTGGTGACTTCAACGTCCATAACGTGGAATGGCTGACCCATTCAAATAAGACAGACGATGAGGGGAGGTTTTGTCATGATTTTGCCATTGCTTATGATCTCACTCAGATTGTTCACGAACCCACCCGTGTGCCCGATACACCCGGTCAATATGCAAGCCTCTTAGACCTTTTTCTCTCAACTTCCCCTGAGCTATGTTCATATTCCGTTCATTCTCCTCTAGGATCCTCCGACCACTCCGTCGTATCAGTTAAGATAAAAACGAAATGTAAGAAGCCCCCAGACGTACCCCTCCATCGTACTGTATACCGATACTCTATGGCCGACTGGGATAGCTTCCGTACATTCATATCTGATTTACCTATGCACTCCATGTTTAAAAAGGATGTGTCCTCTATAGTATCAGATCTGACCGAATGGTTAATTGCAGGCATAGACCAATTCATACCATCTAAAAAATTCCAACAAAAACCTAACAGCCAGCCATGGTTCTCCCCAGAATGTGCTGCTGCTATCGCGCACAGAAATCACTTTTTCCATAGCTACCAACGTAATAGATGCACTGAGACTTTTAGGTCTGCCAGCAACCACTGTAAAAGAGTAATAAAAAATGCAAGAGAGCTATATGCCCAGTCTGTTAAATCCAAGGTAGCTGATCAGCGGTTGGATCCCACCAGTTTTGGCAAATAACAAATAGGATCCTGAACAGAAGTGTGCGTTCTATCCCAACCATTATCAATGGACCAGAGGTCATCTCGTCAGCGTCAGACAAGGCCAAACTATTTGCAAAGAACTTTGCAGCTAATTCTACCCTATGCGACGAAGGCCATCAACTCGCCATATTTCCTCCTATAACACAGAACAAGCTAGGTAACATAAAAATATCTGTGCATGAGGTCGCCAAGCTAATAAAGAACCTAGATTCCAGTAAAGCAACTGGCCCTGATGGCATCCCAATTATAGTGTTAAAAAAGCTTCAACCAGAACTTGCTCCCATACTTACAAAACTATTTAAGCGCTGCCTTAAGGAGAAGTGCTTTCCGACTCCCTGGAAGACCTCATCAGTTTGCCCTGTATTTAAGAATTCAGGTGATAAGTCATCTCCCTCTCAGTACAGACCAATAAGTCTCCTGTGTGTTATGAGTAAGTTGCTGGAATCCATATTAAATAGAGAAATAGTCAACCACCTCAGCAGGAATAACCTTCTTAGTGACACACAATATGGTTTCCGCTCTGCAAGATCTACCGCAGATGTGCTGACGGTTATATCCCACAGGATTAGTGAATCTCTTGACAAAGGCTTCCTTTCTAGGGCAATTGCTCTTGACATATCAAAGGCCTTCGACAAGGTATGGCATAAGGGTCTACTTCACAAGATTTCCAGCTACGGTATAACTGGAAATGTTTTCTCAATCATTAAATCATTTCTCTCCGATAGGCTCATAAGAGTAGTGGTAGATGGACAAAAATCGGAGGCCTGCAATATAAATGCTGGAGTCCCTCAGGGGTCAATCCTGGGCCCAACTCTCTTCCTGATCTACATCAATGACCTCCCTAAACACATACTTAAATCATTCGTTGACATCTATGCTGATGACACGACCATCTACGGCAACACATCAAAGGCTGTAAATGACAAAGTTCTCTCTGATTCTCTCTCCTCTGATCTCGAGCGCGTGGTTCAGTGGGGGAAGATGTGGCTGGTAACCTTTAATGCATCCAAAACCAAACTGCTATCCTTACATCATCAACGCTCTGATCCCCAGCTGGCATCAATTGTGATGGATGGCTCTCGTCTGGGTGAGGCCCAGTGTTTTGACAAGCTTCTGGGTTTGACCTTTACTCCTGATCTGAAATGGAACACGTACATCAAGTCTGTTGCCAAGGTCGCTGGAAAGATGGTGGGATCCTTCTACCGCTCCAGAAGATATCTCACTACGGATGCAATTCTCTATCTATATAAAAGCCAAGTACGTCCAAGGATGGAATACTGTTGCCATATCTGGGCAGGAGCTGCTAAAAACAGCCTATCCTGCCTTGACAGAGTACAAGATAGACTTCGTGGCTTAGTGGGGGATGCCCTTTTCTCTACCCTGCAACCTCTCTCCCACAGAAGAGACGTTGCGAGCCTGTCCTTATTTTATCGTTATTTCCATGGCAGATGCTCGTCTGAACTCCAATCTCTGGTCCCCCCTCGCCAATCTTTCACGAAAAACACCCGTCTAGCTGAATCCACTGTGAAAAATTTCCCCCACTCTATATCTGTGCCTAAATCAAAACGCAGATTCCATGAACAAAGCTTCTTTCTTAGAACTGCACGCCTGTGGAACTCTGTTCCGGCTGCATGCTTCCCTCCGGACTACAACTTGGATGTCTTCAAGTCCAATGTTAACAAATTCCTAATGAACCGCCCCCTTAAGTAAACATTTCAGCAAATCTCCTCACTAACGTAATGTACGTGCAATAACCCTTATCCCTAAGTGGCTTCCGGGCCTTGATAAGTGGTGATCACTGTGTAAAAAAAAAAAAAAAAAAAAAAAAAAGTACACATATCAACATTTAGACGATTATATACAACGTACAGTGTTTTTGTATCTTTTTAGAGCCCCACAATATAACAGATGCCTTTTTGGTACACTATTATATTATTATAGTATGGCACTGCTACAGAGTGAGTATATTTTATAGATAATCTCTTAAAAAATCTACCAAAAATCAAATATTAGGTTGTTGCATAAGTTCTTGGTTGTTTTTTAGAAAATCACAGAATTTTAACAGCAAAAGTTCCAAGTTTTGGTGTGAATCCCATCGACTGCAGGTACATGAAATTGTCGCAAAATCACACTTCATCTTTTGACCCTTTGTCCCAAGTACGCATATCAACATTTAGACGATTATACAACCTACATAAATGACAATCCTGCATATATTTGCACCCAGTCGATGGACACTTAGGAGTAATGTTTTAACAAGTTCTTTGTAGTTGGACGCTTTTATTTTCCCCCAAGAAGAAATTTACTACATTCGTAAAGGCTGTCCAGGCACTCATTTCTGCATCATTCATTAAATTTCGAAACTGGGCTCCATAAAAAATTCCAGCTTTTAATTTCTCTATGGTTAGGCCTGGAAAATTCATGCATATATATTTAAAACAGTCGCCATCTTTCTCAAGAGCCTTCACAAACTGTTTCAAGGCCCCAAGACTGACGGACTGCATGACGATGATGATGATGATGATGATGATGATGATGATGATGATGATGAAAAATATATCATAAATAGACAGCAACAACACAAGCTACGGTTCAAACAGTGAATAATCACTTTGTAGAGCCCCACAATATATTTAGACGATTATATACAACATACAGTGTTTTTGTGCCTTTTTAGAGCCCCACAATATAACAGGTGCCTTTTTGGTACAGAGTAAGTATTTTTTATAGATAATCTCTTAAAAAATCTACGTTCTTGGAAGTGATTGAATATTCATCCAAACAGTGGACAAGATCAATGTACATGTATCACCAACAACACAACACAAGCTACGGTTCAAACAGTGAAGAATCACCAACATTTAGTGACACGTATACACATCAGGATGAACCTTTCATCCCAAGTACACATATTAACATTTAGACGATTATACAACATATACCGTTTTGGTGCCATTTTGGTACACAACAAGGCCGATAGCCATTAGTTGCATGCTCTCGTGTAATGAATGAATGCGTGAATGTAGGATTGACATGAAATTCTTAAAGATAAACTAAAATGGCCGAAAAATGGGCTGAAACATTATTATTATTGTTATTGTATTATTATTAATTGATTTGAGCGACGGATAATCGCTGGATCAGTTAATATGATTAGAAGAATAAACAATTAAATTGGGGAAGAGATGATTGACGTCTGAATCGCAAAAGGAATGTGAAAATAGAAAATAGATGTACACATTATTTTGGGGTTTTGAATAAACAAATCACTAGTTGTGGACATTAGGTTGGTCTGAGACACGTAATTAGGTGACGTAAGAAAACACGTGATGTAGTTAGTTTTTGGAGAGATTCAGAGAGTTAAGGATTGACCACCAGAGCGGACAGACGTCTAGACAGAGGTGGGCAGACAGCTGTAAGAATAGAAAATGTAGACGAACTGCAGATCCTGTGAAAACCATTTGAGACAACTGTAATGAATTTATATTATAACAAGGCCGATAGCCATTAGTTGCATGCTCTCATGTAATGAATGAATGCGTGAATGTAGGATTGACATGAAATTCTTAAAGATAAACTAAAACGACCGAAAAATGGGCTGAAATGACTTAAATAAATAAAAAGTAAATGACTTAGAATATCAACATTAATGGTTTCTTTCTAGGATGTGTTGTCATAGGATTTAAAAGATGAATTCACAGTAAAACGTATTATGCACTGTAATTCACTGGCCACCATGTTTCTGATCCCCATCTGGCATCAATTGAATTGAATGGCTCTCATCTTAGGGAGGCCTCATGTTTTGACAAGCTTCTGGGCTTGACCTTTAGTCCTGATCTTAAATTGAACATGTACATCAAATCTGTTGCCAAGGCCGCTGGAAAAATGGTGGGATCTTTCGATCGATCCAGTAGATATCTCACTGCTGATGCAATTTCCTATCTATATAAGAGCCAGGTACATCCAAGGACGGAGTACTGTTGCCACATCTGGGCAGGAGCTGCTAAAAAGGACTTGTCCTGCCTTGATAGAGTTTAAAAGACTTTGTAGCCTCATAAGAGATGTCCTTTTCTCTTTGCTGAAACGTCTATCTCACAGAAGAGATGTTGCGAGTTTGTCTCTGCTTTATCGTTATTTTCATGGAAAGTGTTCGACTGAGCTTCATTCTATGGTCCCCCCTTGCCAAACTTTCACAAGAAACACTCGTCTAGCTGAAAACATTATCAATAATTCACTCCACTCTTTATCTGTGCCTAAACCTAAACGTAGATTCCATGAACAAAGCTTCTTTCTTAGAACTGCACGCCTGTGGAATTGTCTTCCGTTATCCTGCTATCCAGCTGACTTCAATATGGTTGTCTTCAAGTCTAACGTAAACAAATTCTTGATGAGCCGTTCCACTTAAGTTAACAAATTTACCAAATTTCCATCACTAACGATTACTATATTGTCTAATTGACTACTGTAAACTCTTAACCCTTATCCTCGAGTGGTCTCTGGGCTTTGATAAGTGGTAATTCCTATGTAAAAAAAAACAAAAAAAAACAGTGTAACTACAGCCACACACTTCACAATTTTTCTCTTTTTAATTTAACTTCAATTAGTTTTAGTTTTAATTAGTTTGTAACAGCTCGGTCTTCCAGGGACAGCTTCTAAATATTTCTTAAGATTCTTTTTTATTATACCTGCCCACTATATAGTCATCTCTATAAAGTGATTTTCACAGAATTTTACCCACGTTTGAATTTCCATGAGTTTTCAAAATACTACACTGTAAAACTACAGCCACATACTTCACAGGGTTTCTCTTTGCTTATTTTACTTCAATTAGTTTTAAGAGATTAAGGAGCTCCTTCCTGGAACCAAGCCTTCATCCCATTATTAGGGACTGCTTCTAAATATATTGCCGGCTTGTTAAGGAGAGAACAGTTCAGATTAGTTTGACAACTTTTTTGGACTTTATCTAAGAGGGAGAGACTAGTGGTAGATGCATCAGCCCAGATGTGCCAACAATACTCCATGCATCAACAAAGTAGTCTGCAATACAGAGTGGAATGATAAGATTATCGCCCTAGACAAGGCTACATGATTCCATTTCCGTTTGATGAAAACCAGTTTTCTTTTTTGCTGTACCATCTACAAATTAGCAAGATGTGTAACAATAGCGATCAGAGCTTTTTATCATGTCTGAATGTAACACAATGTTCAACGAGCGAGATCGGAGATGCGTCATTGGACAACTCATGTTCTCTACCAATCACAGTTATGTCAAAAGGACCATTTCAACCAAACTCACAATGCATTGTTGAATTGCCATGAATAACATATATATGCATATAGATATACATATATATACACATATATATACATATATATACATATAGATATACATATATATACATATACATACATATATATACATATATATACATACATATACACGAATAACATAGATATACATGTAGATATACATATATATATACATATATATACATATATATACCTATATATACATATATATACCTATATATACATATAGATATACATACATGTAGATATACATACATATACACGAATAACATATATATACATGTAGATATACATACATATACACGAATAACATATATATACATGTAGATATACATACATATACACGAATAACATATATATACATGTAGATATACATACATATAACTATACATACATACAGATATACATATATATAAACATAGATATACATGCATATACACTAATAACATATAGATATACATACATATACACTAATAACATATATATACATATAGATATACATACATATGCATATATATACATATATATACATATAGATATACATACATATGCATATATATACATATATATACATATAGATATAAATACATATGCATATATATACATATATATACCTATATATACATATATATACCTATATATACATATATATACCTATATATACATATATAAACCTATATATACATATATAAACCTATATATATACATATATAAACCTATATATACATATATAAACCTATATATATACATATATAAACCTATATATATACATATATAAACCTATATATATACATATATAAACCTATATATATACATATATAAACCTATATATATACATATATAAACCTATATATATACATATATAAACCTATATATATACATATATAAACCTATATATATACATATATAAACCTATATATATACATATATAAACCTATATATATACATATATAAACCTATATATATACATATATAAACCTATATATATATACATATATAAACCTATATATATACATATATACCTATATATATACATACATATATATACCTATATATACATATATATATATACATATATATACATATATATACATATATAAACCTATATATACATATATAAACCTATATATATATATACATATATATACCTATATATATATATACATATATATACCTATATATATATATATACATATACATACCTATATATATATACATATATATACCTATATATATACATATATATACCTATATATACATATATATACCTATATATACATATATATACCTATATATACATATATATACCTATATATACATATATATACCTATATATATACATATATATACCTATATATATACATATATATACCTATATATATACATATATATACCTATATATACCTATATATATACATATATATACCTATATATATATACATATATATACCTATACATATATATACCTATATATATACATATATATACCTATATATATATATATACATATATATACCTATATATATATACAGATATATACCTATATATATATACATATATATACCTATATATACATATATATATATACATATATATACCTATATATATACATATATATATACCTATATATACATATATATATACATATATACCTATATATAAACATATATATACCTATATATATACATATATATATACCTATATATATACATATATATACCTATATATATACATATATATACCTATATATATACATATATATACCTATATATATACCTATATATATACATATATATATCTATATATATACATATATATATCTATATATATACATATATATACCTATATATATATACATATATATATACCTATATATATATACATATATATATACCTATATATATACATATATATACCTATATATATATATACATATATATACCTATATATATATACATATATATACCTATATATATACATATATATACCTATATATATATACATATATACCTATATATTTATACATATATACCTATATATATATACATATATACCTATATATATATACATATATACCTATATATATATACATATATACCTATATATATATATATACATATATACCTATATATATATACATACCTATATATATATACATATATATACCTATATATATATATACATATATATACCTATATATATATACATATATATACCTATATATATATACATATATATACCTATATATATATACATATATATACCTATATATATATACATATATATACCTATATATATATACATATATATACCTATATATATATACATATATATACCTATATATATATATATATATATACATACCTATATATATATATACATATATATATACCTATATATATATATATACATATATATACCTATATATATATATATATATATATATACATATATATGAAGGCTTCCATCAGTCTTGACAGACTATGGATACCCACTTTAAGGGTGCCTGCGCATGAAATTTGTGTGGCAAGACTTGCGCAACCTCTAACCACGCCTCTCCTGAGTCAACATTGTTGAATACTACTGGCAAGTTGAGGTACAAGACGACTGAAAACAATGCCGAGATAAGCGGAGAGCACATACAGCGCCTAGAATTCCCAAATGGTCACCCATCTGGTATTAGCCAGGCTCAACATTGCTTAACTTCGGTGATCTGATGAGAACCGGTGTGTCAACGTGGTTATGCCGTACACATATATATATACCTATATATATATATATATATATATATATATATATATATATACATATATATACCTATATATATATACATATATATACCTATATATATATATACATATATATACCTATATATATACATATATATACCTATATATATATATATACATATATTACCTATATATATATATACATATATATATATACCTATATATATACATATACATATATTACCTATATATATATATATACATATATATATACCTATATATATACATACATATATATACCTATATATATACATATATATATCTGTATATATACATATATATACCTATATATATACATATATATACCTATATATATACATATATATACCTATATATATACCTATATATATATACATATATATACCTATATATATACATATATATACCTATATATATGCATATATATACATATATATATGCATATATATACATATATATATGCATATATATACATATATATACACCTAAGATAATAATCAAGTTACCTGAATTGATCTTTTCAATAAAAGTTTTAAAACAAAGCTGTAGTGATGTTTACTTTAGGGCGACGACTTTATTTTTCCACCCTGAATTTATTTTACTTCAATTAGTTTTAAGAGATTAAGGAGCTCCTTCCTGGAACCAAGCCTTGATCCCATTATTGTTACAGCTCGGTCTTCCAGGATTTTATTTATGTTTGAATTTTCGTGAGTTTTCAAAATACTAAGCTGTTGAAATGAAGCACAAAATTACAAGAATATGGTTTCTCTCTATGTAAGTATAGCAATCACCGTTTGCAATGCCTATGCATATAACACATGTCGTGAAGCGACCACACACACATATAAAACAAACGAACTATGTCACGTTTCTTCACATGGACATACAGCAAATTGGCTGGAATGTTCGAGAACAGCTCTGTATAAAGATTTAATTGCCAAAATTCAAAGAGTCCAGAATGTAGTTCTACAACATAACCATCACATGCCCGTGATCATCACATATGCTGGATCTGTCTATTTAGACATAAAACAACATCGCTGAGAATGTCAACAAAAAATCGAATCTGTTTTTTCATTTTTTTTCTTTTCAAATCCGCAAGCACAATTGTGCTGAAGAATTTCGTCTCGTCAGAAGTTTTTAGTTAAAAAAAAAAAAATGTAGACAAGAAAAGAAGTCTCATTCTAACATTCAAAAGGAAGTTGTTTGGTTTTCTTTGTTAATTTTTTTATATTTTCATCCTTTGAAGATTGTAATGCTGGGTATGGGGCAGCCAAACCAGCTGCCAACATTGCCCTGCTTTTTATTGAAACCAACCGAGAGCTCTTTTTAGTATCCTCGGTGTTCCCTTAAGTGCAAATTGTCTGGATCTCTTTTGCACTTGGTTCACCAGGAATATTAGTTAGGTAGGACTTCAGGTTCTTCTTCTGTAGCATCTCTAAGACACTGGTGCTTTATAGGTTTCTTATACATGATTTCAATAGGTTATATGGTATGATTAAAATCTCCCTGAGAACATCAACCCCTAAACCCTGCAAGAATTGACGGAAAAAATTAGGAACGAAATAAGAGTTAAGTCGCAATCCAGAGATTCTGCAATCTGTCACAAATATGCGAATCTGAAAAAGACATTATTTATTTTTATAAAGATTGTTTGAATTTTACATGTTTGAAAAAATATATATATTGAAGTGAAAACCCCTTCAGTTACTTTTTGACGGTCTGGTGTAGTTGGTGCAAAAATAATGTTGTTCTTTTATGTTTTTTTTTTCATTAAATTTTCACCCCAGACAAGGCATATTGCCACTTTTGTCTGTATCTACCTTTCAGCTCTGTTCAGGTTGCAACTCTCTCTGACTTATTCCATATAACTATGTCAGGTTTTTAATTTTCTTCCTTTGAAGATTGTAACACTGGGTATAGGGCAGCCAAACCAATCATATTTTTTATTGAAACCAACCGAGAGCTCTTTTTAGTATCCTCGTTGTTCCCTTAAGTGCAATTGTCTGGATCTCTTTTGCACTTGGTTCACCAGGAATATTAGTTAGGTAGGACTTCAGGTTCTTCTTCATAAGCCCTGTGTCACCTATAATAACTGGTATGATTGATATCTCCTTAAGATTCCAGTTTCTTTTCATATTGAACTTCAACGTTGAATTTTAAAATTTATACAAAAGGAACACACTTCTGCTACCAATACGGAAACGATTAATATTTGCACAGAATTACTGCATGGTTTGCTTGGATATATTTACCAGAAACTCTTGATTTTTACCCACATTACACCATTCTTACAATATGGATTTTAATTTTTTTTTTCAAAGATTATTTCTGCATTTGAATATTTGACTTATTCCATATAACTATGCGAAGCCCTGCTTTTTATTAAAACCAACCGAGAGCTCTTTTGAGTATCCTCGTTGTTCCCTTAAATGCAATTGTATGGATTTCTTTTGCACTTCGTTCACCAGAAATATTAGTTAGGTAGGACTTCAGGGTCTTCTTCATAAGCCCTGTGTCACCTATGATAACTGGTATGATTGATATCTCCTTAAGATTCCAGTTTCTTTTCATATCATACATGACACCTTGGTATTTGGTCTGTTTCTCTCTTTTAGCTCTGTTCAGCCCTCGATCATTAGGGACACTCACTTCAACCAAGGTTACAACTCTCTGACTTATTCCATATAACTATGTATGGTTTCCCAGCAGCATGTTCAGGGTAGGTGGCTGTAGGGATTACATGGTCGTAATGTATGGTATTTATATGTGTACAACTAATTATTCTAATCATTCAACCACGGTAGTGGTTGAATATATGCTTAAGTCCGAAATTGAATGAATCGAGACACATTCAAACCCCCACCACTACTTCCGTTCGAAACCAAATTTCAAACAGGTTATATAGTTGGATAGAACACCTCATTAGCTACATTTTGAAAAAAAATTTCGAAAATTGGTTCAGTAGAAAAAATAGTTACAACAAAATATGTGGGTTCACAAACAGGAGAGTAAGTACATACATAAGTGACTAACGCTTTTTTTTATTTTGCATAACTTTTTTTTGTATATAAATATTTTTTACTGCGATTTTGCCAATATGACATGTTAGCGTAACGGTTAGAGTACTGGGGTTGGTGGAAAGATTTTAGGTTCAACCCCGTGTATCGTTTTTGTTTATAATAAAAAACCGAACTTTTTTTTAATAACTATTTTTTTTTAACTCTCCTTATGATTTTATAGCAAGAAATGGTGAATTTATCGATTAAAAATATTAGTGAATTTTATGATATACATATTCTTTGAATGAACTCAAATTTTTCGTTATCACATTTGATGAAAAATGTAGTCATTTCATAACAACTACTGTGATTCGAAATTACATTGAAAATGTTATATGTTACCGTAACGGGTATAGAGCCGGGATTGGTGGAAAGATTAGAGGTTCAATCCCGTGTAATGTTTTTTTTAAATTAAAAACCGATGAAAATCGAACTATTAATATGCTAAAAATTCACCGGTCACAAGTTATTATTATAACTACTACTCTTAGAGCTGCTGCTGCTGCTGTGAGATTGTGTCTTGTCCATATTATCATCAGCAGCAGTGAACCTGCTTGCCTAGTTTCGGAAGTAAACAAGTCGAATAATGCATGTGAACTTAAAAGACTAAAAAGAAGAAAATACTAGTGAGAGTGGCAGAGACAATCAGAAGACGCCAGAAAAAAAATGGATAAAATAAAAGGTTTAGTTTTTATTTTATTTTAGTAGAAGAAATGAAAGAAAAAACAGCACAACTTTATTTAAACTGACTCGGAAATACTGAAAATAGTTTAAAGATTTTTAAAGGTAAATTAAAAAAGGATAAAAGCAGACGTCACTTTAAATGTCGATGACAATGAAACTTGGATAAAATAAAAGGTTTCACAGCAGCATTTTCAAGGTAGGTGGCTGTAGGGATTACATGATCGTAATGTATGGTTCACAATGAAATATTAGGTGGGACTTAAGCATAGCAATCATTGTTTTCCAATGCCTATGCATATAAGACATGTCGTGATGCGACCACTCATATAAAAGAAACGAATTATGTTATATTTCTTCACATAGATATACAGCAAACTGGCTGGAATGTTCGAGAACATCTCTATATAAAGATTTGTTTTAAATTTAAAGATGGTTTTTATCTTTTAAACACCGAAATAAAGCTTTCATTTAGATACAAAAAGTCGTAGGCTATTTAAAGCTAATTTAATAAAATGTAGCCATGTGTGAAATCTAAGCTTTGAATTTTGAATACTATTTTTTAAATAACATTTTTTATCTAAGATTTGAAAACCAGTTTTTATATAAGTTTGGTTAAGCTGCTCCAAGAACAAAGCCTTTCTAGAGCCTAAAAAATCTGATTATTTAATTTATTTATCTGATTTCATAAAGATTTGGCCATGCATGAACTTTCTTCAAATAATATAGAATTATTAGATCACCCAGCATGTTCTCCGGACCTCAATCCCATTGAAATCTTTGGGAATGGATGGCAAAAGAAGTGTTCAAGGATGGATCCCAGTATGATTCAATAAAGGAACTTTCTGATTCAGTTTTCAGTACATGGGATAAAATTCCTTCGTAACTGATAAAAAACTTAGTCGCAAGCATGCCGAAGAGAATTTTTGAAGTAATTCGTAATAACGGAGGCTATACTAAATACTGAGACACGTTTTAGTAATTTATAATTGCCTTTTGTTAGATAAATTATCAGTGGTCTTATCATTTTGACCAGGTGAAAATATTTGTTTTTTTTTTAAAATAATTATTAGATCAGGGTTACGGATAGTTTTTATTTTTTAAACAACGAAACAAAGCTTTCTTTTGGATACTTAAAAGCTGCAGATTATTTAGAGGTTATCTTATTATAAATTTTCCTATTGTCTGTGTGTGTGACGCGATTTATCTCAGCCTACAGGCAACCCACTTAGGCAAGTAAGGTACCGAAACGAAGCTTATGACACAGCGAATGTTTTAGTGATATTTATATCCATGTTTGGTTTATGAAAATGCAAAAAAATGTAAAAAAAATAATTTACTAAACAACGGTTTATTTACTGGATATTTTTCCGGTATTCACCGGAAGTTATTATCTCCCTTAGTTAATTCGATTTACTATGTGTGTGTGTGTGTGTAAGACATGGTTTATCTCAGCCTACAGGCAACCCACCCAGGAAAGTAAAATACCGAAATGAAGCTTATGACCCAACGGATGTTTTAGTGATATTTATATCCATGTTTGGTGTATGGAAATGCAAAAAAAAAATAACGATTTACTAAACAACGTTTTATTTACTGGATATTTGTCCGATACAAGGACTCAAGTTTGCCCAGCTGTGCAAACTTGGGTTCTTGTTTTATAAAAAGTGGGCATGTGTGACATTTCATATGACCTAAACAGTCATGTTGTTTATTAATTTCATTTTTTTCTCTTTTGTACGAGAAAACATTTTGGACATTTTTCTCGTTTTTCTTTCTATTCCAACTTTATTTAGACGCTAAACAGTCGCCAAAAGTTGTTTCATAAAGACTTTGTCCCCATGTGAATTTTCATATGAGTTTTCAAAACGCTAAGCTGTCGAAATGATGAAGCACAAAACGAACAGGAATAAGGTTTCTCCCCAGTATGTGTTCTCATATGAGATTTCAAAGATGAATTCACTGTAAAACTCGAGCCACACACTTCACAAGGATATGGTTTCTCTCCTGTGTGTAATCTTATATGACTCTTCAATGCCGTAATGCCAGAAAAGGCACAACCACATACTTCACAACAATATGGTTTCTCTCCAGTGTGTGTTCTCATATGCGTCTTTAATGAATCTTTCCCACGAAAAGCAGAACCACAAACCTCACATGCATATGGTTTCTCATTTGTATGTATTCTTGCATGCGTTTTCAAATTGCATTTCTTAGAAAAAGAACATCCACATACTTCACAACGATATGGTTTTTCTCCAGTGTGTACACGCATATGAATCATCAAGTTATATTTATGTGAAAATTCATATCCACATACAGTGCAGGTATGCGCCCTCTCCCCTGTATGAAGCCGGACGTGATCTCTCAAGTGTGCATACACTGAAAACTTGGATCCACAAAACTTGCAAGAATATGGCTTTTCACCTGTGTGTATTTTCATATGAAGACGACAATGAGATTTCTGTGTGAATCTCGCACCACAAATTTCACAACAATACGGTTTCTCGCCGGTGTGAATTCGCCGGTGCATTTGCAGGCTGAAATTACTGTAAAACTTGGATTCACAATGTTCGCAAGGGTGGAGCTTTTCTTTTGTGTGGATTTTCATATGAGTTTTTAAATAAGAAATTTGTGAAAATGTAGACCCACAAACTCTACAAGAATAAGACTTTATGCTTACATGGGTTTCCATAATAACTTGAACCTGTAAAACAAATGAAAAATTAATATTAAAATTAATACAAGATTCACACATGTATATATAATTATTTACTATAGTAATTAAATACCTACAGACACTAGTGTTTCATCCTTTCGGGAATTTTTAGTGCAAGGTGTCACAATTCACTAGTCAATAAATTCAAACTCGGCAACACAAGTTATCTCTGGCTTGATTAGCAAGGACCATATCCATTAGGTTACTGTTAACCGCGTGAAATAATGTTGAAATTAAACATTAGTCAGAGTAATCTAATTATTATGTGTTAACCGCGATGCTGTTGAATATTAAGCATTTATTTTATTAAATGTTTTTTTAACATCTGTCAGAGTGATCTAATCATTATATGATGATCCATGCATAAGAGGTAAATTGACCAACTTAATTCAACTGAAAGTGCTCAAAAATAATTATTTATTATAATAATTTAATACCTACAGACACTAGTGTTTAGAATTAATACAAGCTATATATATATATATATATATATATATATATATGTCATCCACATACAGTACTGTTTCGCTGTTTCACAGCTCATCAGTGTGGCTAGACAGGCAACTACCTCAAGCCAGGATTGAAACCCGACCGTTTGTACGGCAGTCAAGGCTCCTAACCATTATGCTATTGGCGGCTGCTTGAACGAGTAGTGAGTTTAACGATGTTTGATATCGTCTGAATATATATATATATATGTATATATATGTTGAATATTGCACTGCACTTAGTGGTTGTTTCATGACGTTTCGGCCAACTATTCCTCTGGCCTTTGTCAAGTGGTAACCACGACGGGATAGGAAATCCTTACTGCATTCTCAGCAATTACTGCCTTCCATAGTTGTTGTCACCTCGTCACGTTTTGGCCAAGTAAGCCTCTGGCCGGCTTTGGGTAGGATTGAATCTGCTATCTTCAGAAAATTCTCACCTGGAACTGTAGAGATTCCACTGCACCACAGGCCCCGAAGGTGAGGCGACAGCAACTATGGATGGCAATAATTACTGATAATGCAGTTAGGAGATTCATTCAATAATACTCATCTCAATAATGAATTCCAATTAAATAATATATATTGTACTGCACGTAATACATAATGATTTCAAAAGTTAAAATTACATATCTATTATATAAATCTCATCTGTCTGTTAAAATGTATGTATGTATGTTTGTATGTCAGGTCATGTCATGTGCTACTGGTACCATGTAACCCAGTATGTATGTGTATATATATATATATGTAGATATACGTGTATATATATGTATATATATATGTATATACATATATGTATATGTATATACATATATGTATATATAAATATATGTATATATATGTGTATATGTGTGTATATATATATGTAAATATATATGTGTACATATATGTGTATATATATATGTATATATATATGTGTGTATATATATATATATACACACATAAATATACATATGTATTTGTCAGGTCGTCATATGCTACTGGTACCATGTAACCCAGTACTACCTGCCTCATGGTCGGGTCACCGGCGACTAAACTGGTTCCTCACCAGACTTGTTTGGTGAGGAGGGCGGCTAGTCTCCCTGGAGGATTAAAAACAAGACCTTCCAAAGGGCGAATGAACTCTTTTTCTGGGTCAACAGCCAACTGGCACAGTGTATATTTGTGTGTGTATAGGTGTAGAGAGGGCTCCCGTAAGCCGTGGTGAAGGCAACCTTTCTAGGAGAAGCAAATCTCTGATTTAAAAAAACCATAAAGCTGAAGACCATTACCCGCATTAAGCTGGTCTGCAGTTTAATTTGTTGCTGGCTATCTTGCTCTTGCTTGTTGCTGGATCTCAACATTTTGAACCGAGAGAGAGACTTAGCTGTCGTACAAAGCTAAGACTCTGTAACATCATCTTTGTATAGATACTCCCTCAGGCATTTGGGCTCATGGATTTCAAATGTCTGAGGGAGTGGCACTCGTCTGACAAGACGTGGCAATCATCATGTATGTTTGTATGTCTGCCTAAAACTTTCAACAGAGGCAACAGATTTTCACGAGATCGGTATCCTTTTGAAGCTCAATCCTTCGGACAACAAATATAAAAAAATTTGGCCTCAACCAGGCAGTTTTTTACAAGAAGGGTCGGGTTTTTTGCTAACATTTTTTGCAAGCCATTCAAATCTCGCGTAAACGCATAACAAGCGTTATTTCAACCGCCCGTGATGTCACAACCATTGTAGCCTTATTATAATACGCGTGTTTGTTTTTTCACCTCTTTATGCTTACTGCTCCTATTTTTGATCTATCACTTGGTTCCTATATGCAAATCCAATGAAAGTTGCATGATTATTAAAGAGTGCTCAATGCAGGACAGAGCTGATATATAGTCTATTTATTAAACAAACATTATTGGTTACATATGTGCATACATGTTTCAGTGGAATCCAATGAGACCATTTCATCAGACCAAAAAAGGATCGAAATTAAAATGAGAGTAAAAATTACATTTTTTTTTAAAGATATTCGGGTGTGGTTCACGTTCTGGAAGAAACTAGGGTGTATACTTTCTGAATTTAAATTATAACAAAAAATGGCGGTCATTTCAGCCAGAGTCTCGATAATAGCTGAAAAACCGAAAATTAGACAAAATACTAATAAAAACCCATCCAATAAATATCACCAATCATACGAAAATCTACCAGTATTTTGTTTAATTTTCGATTTTTGAGTGGTTATGAAGGCTTAAACTGGCTGTAATCACATAGCCATTGCTTCATTGTAACTCAACAGACTTAATATTTTTTCAAAGTAAATAAACGCTTTAAAATAAGTTAAACCACAAAATTTTATCCAGGTAGGTACAAAAGCAACTTCTTGATGAGCCATTCCATATAAGTTAACTAATTTAACGAATTTCCATTACTAACGATTACTTTATTGTCCAATTGTCTATTGTATACTCTTTAACTCTTATTCTCGAGTGGCCTCTTGGCCCTGATAAGCGGTGATGCCTATGTAAAAAAATGTGTAAGGTTAAACAGAGTTTTATGCTTGTATGCATTTCCATGATAATTTAAATGCATATGATAAACGAGATGTTAGAAATAATTCAAGATTTGCACGTGCACACACACATATAATATATATTATATATGTGTGTGCGCGCAAATCTTGAATTATAGTAGTAAGTTTTAAAATCGCCATATATATTTTATAACTTACTAACTAGCTCTACCTATGTATTGAGCACTTTTGAAGTAAATACTTAAAGTTTACGCATAAATTTATACTTTCATATATTAATTTTATGTGAGTAAATGAAGTAGTTATATATATATATATATATATATATATATATATATATACTAGCAGTTCAGCCTGGCTTTGTTCGGGCCCTATGTACTGTTCATAACTTTATGTGCATATGTATATATATATATTAAAAAGCTTGACGCATGTCCAGGTAACCTACATGTAAAATTTCAAGAGTTTAGATCCAAAATTGGCGTAGGAGTTTGGCAGAGTCTACAAAGGTCAACTCTTAACTTCACTCTTGGCAGACAAATTTTCGCCCAAAAACTGATTAAAAAGCTTGCTGTGTGTCCGAATACTTTTATGTAAAATTTCAAATGTTTAGACCCAAAATTAGCTGAATAGTTTGACAGATCAAATTTTCTGTCAAAAAACGATTTATAAGCTTGCCCTATGTCTGAATACACTTTATGTAAAATGTCAAATGTTTAGATCAAAAACTTGCTGAGTAATTTGGTAGAGACTGCAGAGGTCAAATTTGTTTTTAACTTTAATCCCAATTTTGACCTCTTAACATTTATTGTTTTGGGCTCAAATCAAATTAAAAAGTTTGATCCATGTCCAACTAACCTACATCTAAAATTTCAAGTGTTTAGACTCAAAATTGGCGGAGGAGTTTGGTAGAGTTTTCAAAGGTCAAATCGTTGAACTTTGACCACTTGACAGCCAAATTTCTGGCCGAAAACTGATTAAAAAGATTTTCCTAAATCTCAATACCCACTATGTCAAATCTGGAGAGTGTAGACTGAAAATTGACAGAGCAGTTTGGTAGGGAAATGTACACAGACACATGCACAGATAATTTCTCGTTTATAGATATATGTAGCAAGATCCCTGGCGATACCAGATAGTCTTGCTTTTCAAATAGAGGAAGAGAAGGTAGGAGAGAGGGGGTGATATTTGATCAAGAAAAAGGAAAATTGTCCTTGGGACTTTATTAAGAAGGAAATAATAGATAATAATTGTTCTTCAAGGGTTTTAATTTTCATTTTGTATTTATGTAGCGATAAGAAGAGGCAAAAATGTCCATAAGAAATAAAATATTTCAATGGGAAAACTAAATAAATAAATATGATAATGAGATTCTTGAGTTTGATAGAAAAAAACAATACAGGATCATTTTCTGGTTGAGTTTAGAAAGAACAATTCAAATATTATGGAAACAATGACTTGGGTTCAAAATGTCTGCTTTGATGTCTGGGAGATGTTGTCATTTGGGTCCACCTGTTGTATTTAACTACCAGGCCACCAAGCCAGTGATAAGTTAGTTGGACAGATAAATAAATAAATTGAACCTAGGGAGAGATATGGTCACGAAAGAGAAAGAAGAGGTTCACAAGAAAAGAGAAAATGAAAAGAATATAAAATAAGGGGATAGAGAAAGGAGTTTACGAGAGAAGAAAAAGAATAAGATAATGGGAAAAAAAGAAAAGGTTTAGAGAAAAAAAGAAAAGTAGTCTTCAGAGGAGGGAAAGAGGCCAGTTTTATGAAAACGATTGGCTTTTTAGAATTAGGGTCTTTTTGCTGGCTGGCATTGGGACATGCACATCGCCCTTGCCCCGCCTGGGTGAGTGGGGGGGCGGCAAAACTCTCATAAGAGCTAAGTTGAAAAGCTCTTGTTCTTAGCTGGGAAATTAACTAGATTAACTTAAGTTATACAACCTGCATCACGAAGCTCGGATCAAAGTACTTGACTTTAAACAAGTGTAAGAATGTAGCCTTACTGGGTCGCATCTATGGTCCTGTGAGCCGGGAGCAACGAACATAGCCAAGAGTACATCACAAGTATGCTCCCGTGAACCAGGTTAGTGATGGATGCGGCCCGGCCCCCGAACAACAGAGGGCGTTAGTGTTATATATATATATATATATTTTTTTATTACATTTTCACCCCAAACAAGGCACATTGCCACTTTGATGTAGGGGCTATTATCAGGGAACGAAATTGCAGGTATACTATGTAGGGAGTTTAGTAGCAAGATGTCTGTTCACACTCCACTTGAACTTCTGCATGCCAGTACAGTGTAAAATGATTTATAAATAATTATTTTGTTTGGTTTTTACGAAAATGAACCAGAGTTTTTCTTTGTTTCTCGATTGCCGGCCTGAATGAAAATGCAGTTTATTTCAGGTATGCCCTGACGCCAGACGATGAAAGAGTTAGACTGGATCCAGTACAAAGCCAGAGTGACGGCCGAAGTAGACGATGTGGCCACATGGACTTGGGGTCATGCACATTTCGCATGCCCTGAACAGCAGATAGATATTTTTCAGTGACCAGTGAGAGCCTGGTCACCCTTGAGAGGTCCACCACTAGACAAGTAAGAATGTAGCCCTGCTGGGTCGCATCTATGGTCCTGCGAGCCAGGAGCGATGAACACGGCCAGGAGTACATCACAAGTAAGCTCCTGTGAACCAGGTTAGCAACGGATGCAGCTCGGCCCCCGGACAACAGAGGGCATTAGTGTTATATATATATATATATATATATTTTTTTTTTATTACATTTTCACCCCAAACAAGGCATATTGCCACTTTGATGTAGGGGGCTACTATCAGGGAACTAAATTGCAGAGATACTATGTAGGGAGTTTAGTAGCAAGATGTCTGTTCTGTTCGCACTCCACTTGAACTTCTGCATGTCAGTACAGTTGGGGAAGCAGGAATCCGGAAGAGAATTCCAAAGTCCGGCCGTTCCGAGGAAGAAGCTACTAGAGTAAAAGGCTTTCTTACATCTAGGGATCTCAACTGTGAAGAGGTGGGACTTCGATGCTTGGCGGGTTTGTCGGGGGTATTTTCGTCGAGGGGGCACAAGGGCTTGTAGTTCATCAGAGCATCCACCATTAAAATACTTGTAAAACAGGCAGAGGGATACAATATTTCGTCGATGGGACATGGGCTGAAGTTTAGATGACAGTTCAGGACCTATTAGGAGCGAGAGACTAGTAGCAGATGCACTATCGCAAATGTGACAGCAGTACTCGAATGATGGCTTTGTAGAGGTACAGGATACTTTCAGGCATAAGTAGTTTTCTAGCATGGTAGAGAGAGCCTACCTTCTTTGCAGCAGGCTTGGCAATGATCTCGATGTATCTATTCCAACTCATGTTTCCTGTGAATGTTAAGCCAAGGAGCTTGAACGAAATGTTCTCAGATAAAGTATCTCTAACCATAGATATTGGTAAGGTTTCATGTAATTATTAAAGGAAATGAGCTTTGTCTTAGCAGCGTTGAACGTTACTATTTATTTATGACCCTATTCCACTACAGACTGAAGGTCTTCCTTTAGGGTTTCAGCCATTATCTTTGATACGTGCCTGCTATAGAGCATGGTATTATCGGCAAATATACCCAATTTTATCCAGTAAGTCATTTATGAATATCAGAAATAATAAAGGTCCAAGGAGGAGGTAACCCACATTTATATCAACTTTTTTGGACATAGGCTCATTGAGGGCAACCTAGATTCTTTTCTCAGCATTCGTCCAGTTATACCATAGGATTTTATTTTTATGAGAAGACTATCATGCCACACCCTGTTAAAAGCCTTAGATATATCTAGCGCCATTGCCCTCCCCTCCTCTGCCTTTTTCAGAAATCATGAGTTCCTAATTTCTGCGCTTCAATGAATTTCCTTGTAGTTTCAGTTTTAGCTGTTGCTACTTCTTTCTTGCAATTACTTCTAGCTTCTATATACTTTTGTCTGTTTGTACAAGATAAATCTACAGCATGCATGTTGCCTCTTAGCAATGCAGCTGCGCATGTAGAAGTAAACCATTGGGGAGAGTGGGGTTTGCTATAGAACTTCCGTGCAGGAACATGTGCTTCAATTGCTGCTTTGAATCATTCATTAAAAAATATTCCACAAAAAATAGACAAATATAAAAGCCAAGTACGTCCAAAGATGGAATACTGTTGCCATATCTGGGCAGGAGCTGCTAAAAACAGCCTATCCTGCCTTGACAGAGTACAAAATAGACTTCATGGCTTAGTGGGGGATGCCCTTTTCTCTACCCTGCAACCTCTCTCCCACAGAAGAGACGTTGCGAGCCTATCCTTGTTTTATCGTTATTTCCATGGCAAGTGCTCGTCTGAACTCTTTGTCTCTGGTCCCCCCTCACCAATCTTTCACGAAAAACACCCGTCTAGGTGAATCCACTGTGAAAAATTTCCCCCACTCTATATCTGTGCCTAAATCAAAACGCGGATTCCATGAACAAAGCTTCTTTCTTAGAACTGCACGCCTGTGGAACTCTGTTCCGTCTGCCTGCTTCCCACCTGACTACAACTTGGATGTCTTCAAGTCCAATGTTAACAAATTCCTAATGAACCGCCCTCTTAAGTAAACACTTCATCAAATCTTAACACTAACGTAATGTACTTGCAATAACCCTTATCCCTGAGTGGCTTCCGGGCCTTGATAAGTGGTGATCACTGTGTAAAAAAAAAAAAAAAAAAAAAGATGGAAAGAAACTAAGACATGTGCATGCAGGTATTGTTTTTTCTAAACCATTCACTTCTTGTAAGTAAAAAAAAAAAAAACGATCTGAGATTAAAATCAAAACTTAAAGACAGTGAGTCAAGTACGATAACCCTTAGACCAGCTTGACACCATCTTTAAAAATGTTTTCAAGCTTACTTATTCTTTACATAAGAAAGCTGTTATATTTCATGACCGCATGTGTAGTCCTGCAACAGTTGACAAACAGATAAAAATCCAAATAACTCCTGAGTACCAATTTTTAAATTTTGACCCCTTAGCAGTCTTTTTTTTCCAGACGAAAACCGATTACAATGTTTTCCACATGTCTGAATATCTTGTATACCAATTTTCACGTCTGCAGATTATATTGATATATAGATTTGAATCTGCGATAAAAAAAATTGTAAAAAGGAGTCAAATAAATTAATTTTTTATGCACACGGACTTTATGGACACCCTGTGTGTATATATATATATATATACATATATATATATGATGATTGCAACGTCTTGTCAGACGAGTGCTACTCCCTCAGTCACTGAAAGTCCATGAGCCCGAACCTTTTTTTTTTTTAGTCTTGTCAGCGAATTCACACGCTCAAGCAGACATGATATTGAAGACAGATATACAGATATACATACATAGATATATACACATATACACACATACATACACATACATACGCATAAACATACACACATGCACACATCCATACATACACAATACATACAAACATACGTGCACACATATACATATATATGCATACACGTATATACTATCATATACATATATATTAATTTTTTATGTACACGGACTTTATGGATACCCCGTGTATGTATATATATATATATATATATATATATATATATACACACATGATATATATATATATATACACACATGATATATATATATATACACACATGATATATATATATATATACATATATATACACACATGATATATATATATATATACACATGCTATATATATATATAC
>NC_136527.1:140144125-140246625 GCF_053919585.1 Euprymna scolopes
TATATATATATATATACACATGATATATATATATATATATATATATATATATATATATATATACACACACATGAGTGGGATTTTTCTTTCCAGCCTGGAATATGTGATAAAAAAAACTGCAATTCATTCTGGAATTTACCAGTATTCATTGGATTTTACAACTATTCTGGTAAATGTGGCTATCAGAATACCCTGGCCAAATCACCACAAAAAAAAAAAAAATCATCATCCGCGTCCAAACTTAACCACCAAACCAGAACTCTTAAAACAGAATGAAACGAAATTTATTTTCATTACTTGCAAGGAGACCCGACGTTGCCCAAGATTGAATGATGGTCAACAAATATTCCACACTCCTATATTCTTATTGCCATCGAAATCCGTGAACTCACGTGGGGGGAAGCTTCACATGCCTCCATGCAGTAACTTAGTCCAAAATATATGTTATTCTTCATTGCACTCTAGAGAACCTATAGTTTTCTTTATAAAATTATTTTATATAAACTTCTTTCCAGTTAATGAAACAAAAAAAAACATTAAGAAATTTACGTGTGGGGTTTGGACCTACAGACCACGTCATGAAAAAAAAAAAAAAAGAACACGTAAATTTTCAAGTCTTATAAAATTCTTTGCAGTTACTGAAAAGAATTAAGAAATTCATGTGCAGAGTTTGAACCTACAAAATACGTCAAGCAAAAAAAAAAACAAAAAAAAAACACAATCAACAATAAAATTTTCATGGCCTGTTGTTCTATCATTGTTACTAAGTGACAACATGGAAAAACTGGCTTTACCGATGACAGATAAATTAAAATAATGGTTTTGATTATCGATTATCGGTAATTATCAGGGTTATCCTGAGACAAAACTTAACTAAGATCACTTCCAGACTTATACACTAAAGTTCTGTAAATTTTAAAGAAAATCTGTTCAGCTGTTTCGGAGTCTATAAGGAATGAGTTCACATTATTTTAGTTGGGTTTGTATTACTATAGACATAGATTCGAAAAAGTTGTCAAAAAACAAATATATAACAAATAAATGTTATCAAAGGCAAGATTAGTTACTTTTCTAGCTAACTGGATATGTTTTTAGTGTTTTTATTTAATGTGACATGTTTATTCAACTCAAAAAACATACAGTGTTTACCGATGTATTGGAAAATTTAAAATGGCGCTGGACTCTCTCTTTGACACGGTAAGTTTGGAAAATGAGTTAAAAATAAAGAAATATGCAAAATACTGTTAAAACCCCACTGACTATATGTCAGCCTATGTTACGGTAACAATGTAACATATTGAGCGAGTTTCTAACAGTATTTTTTTAGTTTTAACTCATTTTCACAAACTTACCGTGTTCACCAGAGAGTGCCCCGCAAAAATTCCTACAAAAATTCTGATACTGCTTGCCCCGCCATTTGCAATTTTCAAATACATCGGTAAACATTGTGGTGTGGTGCTTGTCTATAAAAGGGGCGAAAAAAAGTTTTTACAAGAAAAATCTGAAAAAATCTTTATATGTATAATATAACTTTTCACTGCATGTATAATGAATATTATAACTTTTCACTGCATGAAGATGTTGTATTCCAAAAATCACGTAAATCGATTTATCAAAGATTTACTACACACCATCTTGTTTGGGAAGTAACGTGGTGAAAATATGGGATCGACAAGGGCAGATCATTTTTTTAATTCGAAAATGTTTCATTATAAAAAAAAAAAACTGTTTTAGACATTCTTTTTAGGAAAAGAAGTCGTTATGTTAATTTCCTATTTTTTTATTTGTATTATAAAAAAAAAGTGTTTTCGACATTGAGGAAAAAATTAAACAATTTAAAAAGTCGATGTGTGTGTGTATTTTTTTTTTTTTTTTTCGAACAAATAAATAACTGGGTTTTACTGTACACATAGATTCGAAAAAGTTGTCAAAAAAACAAATATATAACAAATAAATGTTATCAAAGGCAAGATAAGTTACTTTTCTACCAAACTGGATATATGTTTTGTGTTTTTATTCAGTGTAACATGTTTATTCAGCTCGAAAAACATGCAGTGTTTATCGATGTATTGGAAAATTCAAAATGGCGCGCGACTCTATTTAACACGGTAAGTTTGTGAAACTACCTAATATATGTCAACCTATGTCACGGTAACATATATTGAGCGAATTTTAACAGTATTTTGTCTAGTTTATTATTTATAACACCTTTTCCCGAACTTACCGTGTTAAAGAGAGAGTCGGGCGCCATTTTGAATTTTCAATTACATCGGTAAACACTGTATGCTTTTCGAGCTGAATAAACATGTTACATTGAATAAAAACACGAAAATTATATCCAGTGTGGTAGAAAAGTAATTTATCTTGCCTTTGATAAAATTTATTTGTTATATTTTTGTTTTTTTAACAACTTTTTCGAATCTATGTGTACAGTAATACAAACCCAAATAATTTTATACATTTTTTTGAATTGTCAAGATTCATTTTCTCCAGTAATATCGGTTTACCAAATTTCTGGAATGATAATTTTAATTTAATTTAACGTTTCCGGAAGTAATAAATGTTAATTTTGGTAAATTTATTCTTTCCCTTTCTGGAAGCAATCGTTCGGCAATATAATGATGTCTCCCCTTGATTTGGACAGCAAGTGCGTGAAAAAAATGGCGTCTCCAATTTCGGCAATAAAGTGTAGAAGCACCTCGTTTTTTGACAACTTTTTCGAATCTATGTGTACAGTAAAACAAACCCGCAAAAACATTTAAACGTAACTGTTACCGAAATAAAACGAAAAACAAAAAGTCCGGTCAGGGAAGAAGCGGAACAATTTTGGTCGCTCATTCTTCCGTTATGACAAATAATTTGTACTCACCTTTAAATTGTTCGCACTCCAAAAAAAAAAAAAACAAAAAAAAAAACAATTTCATTAAAAACTGAAAATCAAAGGTAAAACTTTTCCCTGTAAAATTGAACAAGAAAGGAGACAAAAGAAATTCCAATGGCCGGTGTATAGGAAGAATTGTCCCTCCTTAAAAAAAGGTGACCAATGTTTTGACGGTGTAAGACGAGAAAAATGAACACATCTTACAAGAAACACTTGTTATGGAGTTAATACAAAAACGGGCGCTTCTACAGAATTGGGACGAGATTTTGTAGTCGATAAATGGAGTCTTCACATTAAAAAAAAAAAACAAAAAAAAAACAATGGTTTCAACTGATGTTTTTGTCAATTCTAATAAATTACAATAGTAACTTCCAAATTATGCAGTCGAAATTACCTAAATATGAATTATTAAAAAAAAAAACACCAAAAAACTTTAATCGTGTTAGCAAGTGAAAAATTGGCGCCATCTTGTTTAAATTAAAACGGAAAATTACCTCCCTTTTGAACTCTCCTGTTTTCATCAAATTCTATTTTTTATTTTATTTTTTTACACAGGCATTACTCCATTATCAAGGCCAAGAGACCACTCAAGGATAAGGGTTAAAGAGTGTACAGTAGAAATTGGACAATATAGTAATCATTAGTAATGAAAATTCGGTAAATTCCATAACTTATATGGAACGGCTCATCAAGAACTTATTTACGTTAGACTTGAAGACAACCATATTGTAGTCAGCCGGAAAGCAGGAAAACGGAAGACAATTCCACAGGCGTGCAGTTTTAAGAAAGAAGCTTTGTTCATGGAATCTACGTTTAGGTTTAGGCACAGATAAAGAGTGGGGGGGGGATTATTGATAGTGTTTACAGCTAGACGAGTGTTTCTTGTGAAAGTTTGGCGAGGGGGGACCATAGACTGAAGCTCATTCGAACACTTTCCATGAAAATAACGATACATCAGAGACAAACTCGCAACATCTCTTCTGTGAGATAGAGGTTGCAAGGAAGAGAAAAGGACATCTCCTACGAGGCTACGAAGTTTATTTTGAACTCTATCAAGGCAGGCCAAGTCCTTTCTAGCAGCTGGGGTATTTTTTGCCGGGTGTCCTTCTTTGAAGGAGGGCTCGTCAAAACTCCATATCAGAGAGATCTCCAGTGTGTAAAAAAATGAAAATAGCAGTGAATAACCATGCAAGCAAATAAAAGCCACAATAGGCAGGCTCAAACCTGTAACACCAAGAAAAAAAAAAGGTGAAAAAAATTTATTTATTTTCTCTGATTTTGCATGTGTGATTTTAAGTAATCTTTTCTTGCAAATGATGAATCATACACATAAGGCTTCTCATTTTTTTGTTTTATTTTACTACGGTCGAAATCAAGGGGCCCACTACCTGCAAAGAAATTGAGATCATGATTTTCCTCTCCCCAATTAACCATTTTCATATGTTGTATATCTTTTGCTTTGGTATCCTGGTCTTACTGGATTCCAGGACAAGAATTTATCTAGTCTGGTGGAGTATCCAGCTTCGTGCTATTACTTGAGGTAACATCACTTGAAGAAGGTGAACCATTCCTCGTAAAAGCTAATGCAAGTTAGTCATAGTGAGGAGATCTTATTTGGCCAGCGAATACAAAATGTGATTTTGAATATTTGGTCAGGGTTTCCTTCTATGGAAAAAGTATCCTCATGCCAGGTTGTTTGACAAACCCCTGTACAGAAAGACCTTAGACACTCGAGGATAGTGTCTAGTAGGTATTCAAGGTTTTTCCTTTTTTTTTTTATTTAACTTCAGTAAGTTTCAAGAGATCAAGGGGTTAATACCTCCTGGAACTAACACTTGATTCTGTTATGATTTAAATTTATATCCGAGGGCTCTTTTAAGAACCTGCAAAGAAATTGAGATCATGATTTTCCTCTCCCCAATTAACCATTTTCATATGTTGTATATCTTTGCTTTGGTATCCTGGTCTTACTGGATTCCAGGACAAGAATTTATCTAGTCTGGTGGAGTATCCAGATTCGTGCTATTACTTGAGGTAATATCACTTGGAGAAGGTGCACCATTCCTTGTAAAAGCCAGTGTAAGTTAGCCATAGAGATACATTATTATAATTATTATCATATTATTGATATGTGACATATTTATCTTTTACATTTTGAGTGTGTGTGTGTATATATATATATATATATATATATATATAATAAAAATTACAATAAGTTAGGTAATCAAAATGGTAATCAAAATGGTAAACTTAAAATATATTATAAATATTAAAGAGTTAATATTTACAAGTAAAATAAACTCAGCCAGATGTAAAAGCTCAATAAAACCGAAAAGGAAATAGAGCTTATAATATGAACAAATGATTAATAAAACATGTTAAAAGACATCTTGAAAAAGAGTTAAAAACATATTTAATTTTAAAAAAGGAAACACAAGATAAGTGGATAGTGCTTAATCCGCGGAGTTTCGAAGAAATACTCTCCTTCTCATCAGAGGGCAAGAATTAGCAAAATGCAGGATCGGATTTTGCATATAAAAGTATTTAATGAAACTACAAGTAAGTCACAGATCTTACTTGGTTAAAAAAAAAAAGTGAGGTAAGGGGAACAGGAGGCAAAAGAAAAATGATAAAAAGATTTCACATGAATGGACAGCCCGGTGAAGGGTAAAAATCCAAAAATGGTAAAATCCAAAACGGTCGAATTTAAAAATTTATATATATATATATATATATATATATATATATATATATATATATAATAAATTTCCTACATACTGCTCTGACTACACATCGAGCACTCTAGTCCGGTTTTTTCACCACTGGTAAATATATATATATATATATATATATATATATATATATATATATATATATCGAATATTTCGTCAAGATTTACTCATAGGGAAAAATATCTACAGAAAGATCTTAGACATTTGAGGTTCATCTCTACCACACTTTTTTTTTTGCAAAGGAGTCACTACTTATCAGGGCCTGGAGGCCACTCGAGGATAAAGGTTAGTAAGCGTACAGTGGTCAATGCAACCAAAAGGAAGAGAGTTCACAGGTGTGCAGTTCTAAAAAAAAACTTTGTTCATGGAATCTACGTTTAGATTTAGACACAGATAAAGAGTGGGGGGAATTATTGATAGTGGTTTCAGCTAGATGAGTGTTTCTCATGAAAGTTTGGTAAGGAAGGACCATAGACTGGAGCTCAGACGAGCACTTGCCATGAAAATAACGATAAAACAGAGACATGCCCGCAGTGTATCTTCTGTGAGAAAGAGGTTGCAGGGAAGAGAAAAGTGATTCCCCACTAAGCTATGAAGTCTGTTTTGAACTCTGTCAAGGCAGGATAAGTTTTTCTAGCAGCTCCTGCCCAGATGTGGCAACAGTATTCCATCCATGGACATACCTGGCTCTTATATAGATAGAGAATTGCATCAGCTGTGAGATATCTACTGGATCGATAGAAGGATTCCACTATTTTCCCAGCGATCTCAGCAACAGATTTGATGTACGTGTTCCATTTCAGATTAGGAGTAAAGGTCAAGCCCAGAAGCTTGTCAAAACATGGAGCCTCCTCAAGATGAGAGCCATTCATTTCAACCGATGCCAGATGGGGATCAGAGCGGTGATGCTGTAAAGATAGGGGCTTGGTTTTGGATGCATTAAAAGTAACAAGCCACCTTTTTCCCCATTGTACAACATGCTCGAGATCAGAGGAAAGAGAATCAGAGAGAACTTGGTCGTTTACGGTCTTTGAAGTACTGCCATAGATGGTAGTGTCGTCAGCATAAATATCTACAGATAATCTAAGAATGTGATTTGGACGATCATTGATGTAGATCAGGAAGAGAGTTCGGCCCAGGATGGACACCTGGGGGACTCCAGCATTAATATTATGAGCTTCTGATTTCTGTTCATCAACCACTGCATTTATGAACCTATCAGACAAATGATTTAATAATTGAGAAGACTTTTCCGGCTATACTGGAGATCTTGTGAAGTAGACCTATATATATATGGGGAGACAAATAAATAGAAACATTAAAAAAATCCCCTATACATATTTTAAATACACCCCTCTTTCTAAACAAACATAATATAAGGAAGACCCGAAAAGACTAAAACGAAAAATCACAATACTAAAATCCAAGAATCCAAAAAATAAATATCAAAATAGAATGAAAGCACCCCTACCCTTATTTCAGAATAGCTAGTCCCCCCCTCCCCACACATACACATTAGTAACGACCTCGGATCACAGTCGCCTTCCTAAGGAAGCAAATAACCCCAAAATACTATAAAACAATATGCACATTCCCAAACCAATAAAAGCAAACACACACACGCACACAAACACACACACCCTACCCCACCCTAAAGGAAAAGAAAAAAAACATTAGCAGAAAGAGAGAGCGACTACAGCCAGGTCAGCGGTCTCTCTCAACAAGCCCAATAAAAGAGTAATAAAAATTGAGCATGCCAATGAATAATAAACACTTACAAGCCTCCACCCCTTGGAAAAACTTCAAATTAACTACGAAATTTGCCACTTTTACATCTCCAACACATTTGAAAATAATTTCTGACGAGGACGCATCACAGAACGTCTGAAACGCACGAAAAAAACGATTTCAATGACTTAAAAACATTATTACAATGATCCAAACATAATTCTCAATGAAAAACCAAGACACGGAATAATAAAATAATGTTAAAAAATACACATTGTTGGTGACTACTCCCTTATTTAAATATATATATATATATATATATATATATATATATATATATATATATATATAATTTTTTTAAAAGTTTGTTTTTGAAATGTCATTATTTTCAATGTATACCACTTTTGTTTCACGGGTCTAGATTGTTATTTTAAAACAAGTCACCGTTAATTTTGAGCTAAGCTCAATGTGTCTATTTAATAGGGGACAGAGCATATATAGTGCAAAATTTTGTTCAAAATTTAAAGACTCACATTTTCTTTTTTATAACCCTCGTTTATTTCCTGGATTTTTTCCATTACAGCTGTTTCATTGATGAGTTGGCAATTTTACGATTTATGTTTCTGTAAAAATGTCCAAATGTCCTGTCCCCACCAACTTCTTCAGATGTTTATCCATAGGATTTTTACAACAAATGGTATATTTTTAACATGCTGGACATCGTATTTGGGTAAAAAGATTTCCAAAGCCATGCTTTCTCACTTCCTCCATCTTTTGATGTTATGTGTGGGAGTTGAAAACTCTCGCCCTTTAACTCAGGAGAGCGACCTAACTACATCACTTCCTGTTTCTCATATTTCACCCTCTTTTCCGCTGAACGCTCGACCAGTCAAGATGTGACAAACACTGCTCCGGTGGAGCCATGAGCCACCACCGCGTCCTGACTAGCCAGTCAACCGCAAGTAACGTTACTTATCTCTCAATGAGCTCTTATTCTTCCTATCATGTCGGGGTCACCAGATGTTGGAGACAGGACGGTCTGCAGTGCGATAGACGATCCCGTCCCCACGTTGATATATAATGGTATATTTTCGTCTTCATTGTGTGGCCTTTTGTCTTTTCAATTCGTCTACCATAAAATACATACACCATTATATATACAATGTGGGGACGGGATCGTCTATTGCACTGCAGACCGTCCTGTCTCCAACATCTGGTGACCTCGACGTGATAGGAAGAATAAGAGCTCATTGAGAGATAAGTAACGTTACTTGCGGTTGACTGGCTAGTCAGGACGTGGTGGCTCATATATATATATATATAGATGAGAGTCGGCTGAAGAGAGCCTGAGGCGGACATTAAGAGCAGTCCTCAACTACCGGGCTTGAAACCGTCGGTACCGACATAAATGTAAATTCCTGTATATATTATACAAAAAATATATTGCTCTTATTTCGAGAAAGGTTTTTTCCCTAATAATAGAGCACTGTATGGGATTTCTTTTTCTACAAAAAGTACAAGTATATATATATATATATATATATATATATATTCAGAATGTGTGACAGAATATATAATTATATATATAATGAGAGATTGTATATAAATTCCACAGCCAAACAACGTCGCAGCCCACAAGAGCCATGAAAGTCAACAAACCGGAAATCCAAGACTCGAGTTTCGCCCTCATTTGGGCTCATCAGTTAGACACATCCAAACTCAGGATTCGAAACCCGAGCCTCTTGCATGCGAGGCAAGCACTCTGTCAACTGAGCAAATGCGCCGCACACAAGAAAGGCTTATTAGCTATCATAGATCAAGCAAACCGCAAGGAAATCCGACTGATCAGTGTCTAACTGATGAGCCCAAATGAGGGCGAAACTCGAGTCTTGGATTTCTGGGTTGTTGAATCAGAGAGAACTTGGTCTTTGATGGTGTATTCACATGATTTGGAAGATCGTTGATGTAGATCAGGAAGAGAGTTGGACCCTTGAGAGACTCCAGCATTAATACTATGAGTTTCTGATTTCTGCCCATCAACCACTACGTTTATGAACCTATCAGAAAAAAATGATTTTATAACTGAGAAGATTTTTCCGGCTATACAGTAACTGGAGATCTTGTGAAGTAGACCTATATATGAATTTTTGGCTATATTACTATTTTCGACATGACAAGTAAGTACGTAATATTGTTTTTGCTAAAAGCAATATATTTTTTTTTAATCAATCTGTTGATTGAATCTTGATATATACAAAAATTATGAAAAATCGATTAGATCAATAGCAATAGAGTATTTTTAGTAAAAACATAGTACAACATAGTAAAAAACACTATTGCTATTAACAACAAATATTACCGCCATGACACAATGGAGTCGAAAATATTTCTTTCGGGATTATATCCCCTGTGTATAGACTACTACAGCGTACTTTTCTTTCTTTTTTTTTTTTTTTTTTTTTACACAGTGGTCACCACTTATCAAGGCCCGGAAGCAACTCAGGGATAAGGGTTATTGCAAGTACATTACGTTAGTGTGGAGATTTGATGAAGTGTTTACTTAAGGGGGCGGTTCATTAGGAATTTGTTAACGTTGGACTTGAACACATCCAAGTTGTAGTCAGGTGGGAAGCAGGCAGACGGAACAGAGTTCAACAGGCGTGCAGTTCTAAGAAAGAAGCTTTGTTCATGGAATCCACGTTTTGATTTAGGCACAGATAAAGAGTGGGGGAAATTTTTCACAGTGGATTTGATGTCTCTAGAGAAGATCCTAACTTACCCTATATGTGCTTCCAGGTTGCACTTGCTAACACCACTGCATTTATATTTGCCCTCTATCGGCCCCACAACAGCGGAGTTACTATCTTTAAGAGCATATCTGAGAAAATAGACCACATCCTGTCTGCACATCCCTCGACTAACATCCACATCTGTGGTGACTTCAATGTCCATAACGTGGAATGGCTAACCCATTCAAATAAGACAGATGATGAGTGGAGGTTTTGTCATGATTTTGCCATTGCTTATGACCTCACTCGGATTGTTCGCGAACCCACCTGTGTGCCCGATACTTTATAATGTCTAAGAAAACTGTGATTTTACCGAATTTCCTGCAAAATTACTTTTAACTTGAAATAAATGTCTACTCGATTTTTCATAATTTTTGGATATATTACTATTTTCGGCATAACAAGTGCATAATATTGTTTTTGCTTAAAATGACATATTTAAAAAAAAACGATCTATCAACTACATCTCTTAACAAGCACCAAATTTTCAAATTTGTTTTAAAAAGTTCAGAGGAGAGAGAATCAGAGAGAACTTAGTCTTTGATGGGTTATCTTTAGATAATATTAGCATTATAGCCCAGCGTTGCCCGAGTGGTGTTGGAATTTTTTTGTAACAATAATGGCGCATCCCCCCCCCCCGTTTACATTTATTATATTTTATCTGGTTCTTATATATGATTTTCTGTATTTTCTGTGGTATATGTATATATAAAGAAAAATTTTGTCTTGTAAATTTTACAGGTGTCAGTCAACCTACAGTTGACTGCCATTTTCTGTTGGGGGAGAATGTTGAAATTTTTTTGTAACAATAATAGTGCACCCCCCCCCCGTTTTCATTTATTATTTTTTATCTCGTTCTTATATATGATTTTCTGTATTTTGTGTGGATATGTATATATAAAGAAAAATTTTGTCTTGTAAATTTTACAGGTGTCATCCAACTGTAGGTTGACTGCCATTTCCTGTTGGGGGAGAATGTTGGAATTTTTTTGTACCAATAATGGTGCATCCCCCCCCCCACGTTTACATTTATTATTTTTTATCTGGTTCTTATATATGATTTTCTGTATTTTGTATCCTTTATGATTTTTAGTTTCATATACTTTGGCATTGTATGAAACTCCCTTTAATTTGGAGAAAAGAAAAATGCTAGCTCCGTGATGACATTACGAGCTCAGCACGGATTTCGGCCTCTTTTGAAATTCCACCGACGTGGAGATTGGACGTTCATTTCATTGCCCAGCGCTGAAAATGGAATTTTGACGAGCCTCCTTCAAAGAAGAAAACCCGGTAAGAACACCCCAGATATGCGACGAGGCATGCTTCTGAAAACTATCTACACAACTACGGTTTTGCACATATTTTTGAAGGAGTGTAGTTATTTTAAAAAAGACCTTATTTTACGTGACAAGGAATTTTGGAACCAGGGAGAAAATTCTAAAAGGACTTTAAACAAGAAAAAAAAAAAAGAAAATGGCATGTGCCTGACTGGCTTTCAATTTGTGAGTACGCTCCTAAAATTTATTTCATATGAGAGTGTGATTAGGAAAGACTATTTTGCATCATATTATTGTATTCGTTCATGGATAAGAACCAGTGTTATTTTTTTTATTATATATTGTTACCTTGGCGTTTTTTAAATTTAATGCCCGCAAAGGGGAAAATTTGCAACTAATTTTATTGTGAATAAAATCTCTTCTTCGTTTCAAAGCAAGACCTTCATATTTTATTTTTTACCCCCCTTTTTTGTTTCCTGCTGTCATTTTTTTTTTCAGGTTAGTTACTTTAGCATCGAATTTATCTGGAAGCAAGATGAAATTCCGACAGTGTTTGGATGTGTGTGTTGAGCTAAAAAAAAAATGTGATAGTAGGAAGGCTGGCTCAAACCTGTACGGAAAAGAAGAACGGGGAAAAAACCTGACGTTTTTGCTGGTACGACCACGGCCAAACTGGAAGTGACGTACGTTTTAATTAAGGCTAGACAATCGAAAGGAAAGGATGACTTTCAAAAATATCGGCGAAAAAAGCGAAAAGTGCCCAGTTGAAGGTGCAGATGTTGTTTTTAGCCAATTTTTCTTCAAAACGATACTGATCTTGTAAAAATCAATCGACTCTGTGGAAAGTTTTAGGCAGACATACGTACATACATTTATATATAGGTAACTAAAAATTTTGACCCAAACCAACTACAAAGCTGATCTCTGAATACCCTTTATGTAAAATTTCAAATGTTTAGCCCAGAAATTGTCTGAGTAATTTGGTAGAGATTGAAGAGGTCAAATGTTTTTTAACTTTGACCCCTATTATGACTTCTTAACATTTATTTTTGGGGCTCAAATCAAGTTATTAATTTAAATCCATGTCCAAGGAACCTATATCCAAAATTTTAAGTGTTTAAACCCAAAATCGTCGGAGGAGTTTGGTAGAGTTCTCAAAGGTTAAATCGATACTATTTTCTCTGAGTACGTTTATTTCTCCCAATGCCAGTCTCAAGACAAAGTCATTTTCTCTGACGTTTCTGAATTTTTTTAGACAAGGATTTGTTATTCTAAGTTTGGCCAACCAAAAACATACAACTGTGAATTACTTAGTACCTCTATCTAGTCATGGCAGACAGACGAGCATGCTACTCTCGTGAAGGGTTCTGTTCAAAATTCCAGAGTTTAACAGAAATTCTCAATAAAATCCACCTGAAGAAGGTCGTTTACATCACAAACCTTTTCTTCCTCTTTCCTCCTGGCTTCAGCTGGCAGCACACATTAGCCTGGGGTGAAAGCCTCAGGTTAAACATTACTACAAGCTAACATGGCGACCTTTCAAACTTCCATTTTTTTCCATGTGCGGTACCCAAATGAACATTCTTTATCATGCTAAAGAACATGCACTGACACTTACACATGACAACATGTCAACACACTAAATACATTTGTCCTTTCTTTCTTTCAATCGGCCTCCTTCATCCCGAATAGCTATAAACACATGTAGACTGAGCTGTTCTTGCCTCAACACGCTGGCAATATATTAATTCTTTCTTTACACAAAAACACTTCAACCTACTAACCCGTTTCTCTCTTTTACTAACAAAGATAACAAATAAAGTTGTTTATTAAATGTTAAAATGAGACTTCCTTTCGATGTCCCTTAATCTATAGTTCACAACTGTTACATATAAAGTAAACATATTAAAGCAATGAGAGTTATATCCCTTTAAGTTAAAAGTGTTTGATTTTCATCATTTTTCTTTTGTACGCATGTACTCTTCTAATCAAGACACTAACGAAGATAACAAATAAAGTTTGTTTATTAAATCTTGAAATGAGACTTCCTTTCGTTGTGTTCATTTTAAACTAAAACCCCTTTGTCACAGATTGGGGGGGTCTATTCCAAAAGCCGTTCTTAACAGTGGGAGGTTGAGAGGGGAGGGTGTATTCCGAAAGCCGTTCTTAACATGGAGAGGTTAGGGGTGTCTATTCTGAAAGCCTTTCCTAACATGGGGTGCCTATTCCAAAAGCCATTCTTAACATGGGGAGGTTGGAGGGTGTATTCTGAAAGCCGTTCTTAATATGGAGAGATTGGAGGTGTTGTAGCAGAAAAAACTCGCTACAATCACAGGCAGGAGCTAATTTTTATGGCTTGAGATTTGAAATCCATTTTTCCCTGGCTTGCCCAATCACAGGTCAGCTCTAAATCACGTGACCGAGTACATAAAAGGCAAAATCTGAACCTCCTAACCCTCTTTCTCACTGGCTTCAGTTGGCAGCATTCTCAGCAATTACTTCCTTCCATAGTTGTCGTTGTCTCACCATGTTTTTGGCCTTCGGGGCCTGTGGCGCAGTGGACAGAGATGCTGAATTTCTATGGTTCCAGGTGAGAATTTTCTGAAGATAGCGGTTTCAATCCTACCCAAAGCTGGCCAGAGGTTTACTCGGCCAAAAACGTGCTGAGACAACAGCAACTATGGAAGGCAGTGATTGCTGAGAATGTAGTTCGGAGATTCGGAGTTCCTCTCTCGTCATGGTTATCACCTGACAAAGGCCAGAGGAATAGTTGGCCGAAACGTCGTCAAACAACAACTGAGAAAGATGAGGAATAATTCTTCATTTTTGTTTTTAATTTATTTTCTGTGAGTTTGCATGTGTAAGTTTAAATAGTCTTTTCTTGCGAATAAGGAATTAAACACCTCACATCGATAAGGCTTCTCATCCATGTGAATTCTTATATGAATGGCTTAAATGACAATGTACAGCACGTATATAAAATAATTTTACCTTTTTTTTACATGGGGTTCACCACTTATCAAGGCCCAGGACAGGTAATTTACAGCATGTATATGAAATAATTTTACCTTCCATAGGACGGGTAATTTACAGCATGGATATGAAATAATCTTAACTTCCCTAGGATGGGTAATTTTCAGCATGGATATGAAATAATTTTACCTTCCTTAGGACGGGTTATTTTACAGCACATATATGAGATAATTTTACCTTCCATTGGACGGGTAATTTACAGCATGGATATAAAATAATTTTACCTTCCTTAGGACAGGTAATTTGCAGCACATATATGAAAAAATTTTACCTTCCATAGGACGGGTAATTTACAGCACATATATGAAATAATTTTACCTTCCCTCGGACATGTAATTTACAGCAGGTCTATGAAATAATTTTACCTACCATAGGACGGGTAATTTACAGCATGGATATAAAATAATTTTACCTTCCTTAGGACAGGTAATTTGCAGCACATATATGAAATAATTTTACCTTCCATAGGACGGGTAATTTACAGCACATATATGAAATAATTTTACCTTCCATAGGACGGGTAATGTACAGCACATGTATGAAATAATTTTCTCCCCTAGGACAAGGAATTTATAGCACATATGAAATAATTTTACCTTCAATAGGACGGGTAATTTACAGCATGGATATAAAATAATTTTACCTTCCTTAGGAGAGGTACTTTACAGCACATATATGAAATAATTTTACCTTCCTAGGACAGGTAATTTACAGCATGGATATGAAATAATCTTAACTTCCCTAGGACAGGGAATTTAAAGCATGTATACGAAATAACTTTACCTTCCCTAGGACATGTAATTTACAGCACATATACGAAATAATTTTATCTTCTATAGGACAGGTAATTTACAGCATGGATATGAAATAATTTTACCTTCCATAGGACGAGTAATTTTCAGCATGGGTATAAAATAATTTTACCTTCCTTAGGACAGATAATTTACAGCACATATATGAAATAATCTTACCTTCCCTAGGACGGGTAATTTACAGCATGGATATGAAATAATCTTACCTTCCCTAGGACGGGTAATTTACAGCACATATCTGGTGTGTTATTTTTGACGTTGGAGTGGGAACACGCATTTTACTCTCTTCAGATCTCTACAAATTGGCTACCCGGCGATGCTCGGGACCGTATAAGACAATGAGAAAAGTGAAGTTGATTTGGAAGATAATTTTATTCTTAGGATAGGTGATTTTTTTTTGTCTGTATGGGTTAGCTATAGGAAAGAGATCTTGGGCTGCAAATACTATGCTAGGTTGTTCAGTGTGTAAAAAGAAAATATGAAAATAGCAGTGAATACCCATGCAAGCACAAAAAAAAAAAATTTGCCACAGTAGCCAGGCGCAAACCTGTAACACTAACAAGAAAAATGAGGTGAAAAAATGTATTTATTTTCTGTGATATTGCATGTGTGATTTTAAGTAATCTTTTCTTGCAAATAATAAATTACACACTTTGCATCGATGATAAGGCTTCTCACTGTTTTTTGTTTTATTTTACTTCAGTCAAAGTTCTCAGACATCCAGGGGCCCATTACTCGAGGATAGTGTTTAACAGGCATTCAAGTTCGGAACTGCTCGGGACCGTATAAGACAATGAGAAAAGTGAAGTTGATTTGAAACATAACTTTTGTTCTCCGGATAGGGGAATTTTTTATTTATGTATCATCTGCTATCTCGAGCGAAGCATAAAAATGACACTAAAGATGAGAACAAGTCTTAAGACTCCAAACAATGAGTATCATTTTCGTGGAATATTTTTTATATTAATGTCAGTTTGTTCTGCAACAAATGCTATGATTATTATTATTATAGCAGTCCCATTCTTGTCCATGCCTTGTCTTGTCCATACAAGCTAACATGGCGACTTTTCAAACTCCCATTTGTTTCCACATATGACACCTCAAACATTCTTTAGCATGCTAAAGAACATACACTGACACGCACCCATAACAACACGTGAACACACTTAAGTCTTTGCCCTTTCTTTCTCCATTTAATCAGCTTCCTTTGTCCCAGCGACTACTAGCTATAAACACATGTGGACTGAGCTTTTCTCTCCTCTACAAGCCGAAGAAGGCTGATGACATCGACCAGAACATACTAAAAATAACACTCAAGATGAAAACAGTAGTTTTAAGAATCCAACAATGAGTATCATTTTCTGTGAATTTTTTTTAATAATAATGTGAGTTTGTTCTGCCACAAATGGTACGATTATTATTTCTTCGTTTTTTTTTTTATTTGTTTATTTTCTGTGAGTTTGCATGTGTGAATTTAAATAGTCTTTTCTAGCAAATAAAGAATCACACACTTTGCATCTATAAGGCTTCTCACCTGTGTGAATTCTCATATGAACCGCTAAATTCGATTTTAGCGTGAATGACTGAGGACAGACATCACAAGAAAATCGTTTCTCAGCCTCCAAGTTGTCGTGTGTTTTCAAATGCTTATTCAAGTCGGTTTTCTCTGAAAATATGGAACCACAAATGTTGCAAAGATGAGGTTCGCCTCCACAGTGCATCTGCAGGTGAGCCTTTAGATAGTCTTTCCTCGCGAAGGACGCATCACAAATCCGACAAGGGAACGGTTGCAAACCAGCATGCTTTCGCATATGGACAGCTAAATTAGCTTTCAGAGTAAAAGAGGATCCACAAAGTTTGCAATAATACGGTTTCTCCACGGTCGGGGTTTTGTTGTTGTGGGTTTTCAGGTGGATCTTTAAGTGGGTTTTCTGTGAAAATGCAGATCCACATAGCTTGCAAAGGTGGGGTTTTTCTCCTGTGTGAGTCTTTGTGTGCCGGTTTAAAGCCGACTTTGTCGCGAAAGACGCGATACACTTGCTACAAGAGTGGGGTTTTTCCCCGGTGTGTATCCGCATATGCACCCTCAGCGAGGATTTCTCTGTAAACGAGGAGCCACAGACGCCACAGGAATATGGCTTCTCTCCGCTGTGCTTTTGAACGTGTCCCTTCAGGTCATCTTTCCTAGCAAACGAGCTCCCGCATATTTCACAAGCATGCGGTTTCTCTCCGCTGTGGATCTGAGCGTGCCTCTTCAGGATCGACCGCGTCGTAAACGACATGGTGCACACGTCGCAAGCAAAAGGCTTATCGCCACTGTGAATCTGCTCGTGCCTCTTTAAATAAGACGCCGTCACAAACGAGGAGGGACACACTCCACAAGCAAACGGCTTCTCCTCGGTGTGGCTATGGAGGTGTCTCTTCAAGTTCTGCTTCGTCACAAACGAGGCATCGCACACCTGGCAGACATAGGGTTTCTCGCCGCTATGACGTCGCAGATGTATCGTAAGTTGCGACTTCCCCGTGAACGCAGCGTCACATGTATTGCACACGTAAGGCCTCTCCCCTGTGTGTATTCGTACATGAATCTCTAATCCAGATTTAGTTGTAAACGAAGAGCAACACACTCCACAGCTGTACTGTTTCTTTAAACTCTGTTTGAGCAGGTTTTCTTGTGCATTGGATTCTGCAAGAGATGACGTCTTACACGTTTCACTTGAAATTTCTGTCATTTTGATTTTATTTACAAGGGAGTCGCCACATCAAGGCCTGAAGGCCATTTAAGGATAAAATTAATGTACAGTGTTTTTTTTTTATAAATTTTCATTAATGTAAAGTGTCATCAATTGAAGGAACTTAACACTTGATCTCTAAATGAGATATACATATGTATTTGAGTGTACAATTGCTCTTCAGAGTATTTTTACAACTTATCAAGGCTTAAATACGTTCAAGGATAAGGGTTAATAAATGTAAGATGGTTACAGAGACAGTAGCGCAGTGATCATTAGACGTGGAAATTGATTATGTAAGAGGACAGCTTGTTTGTTTACATTGGACTTGAGGATGACCATGTTGTAGTTAGCTGGAAAGCAGGTCAGCTGAACAGAATTCCACAAGTAGTTCAAGGAAAGAAACTTTGTTCATGGAAAATAAGGCAAAATAGTGAAAATATTGTCATTGTAGCAAGATGAGTGTTTTTTGTGATTATTTGGCAGCAGTGAAAGATTGAAGTGCAGACGAGTAGTTGGCAATACAATAAAAAGGATTAAGGTTTTTCTCGAAAATAGAGCCACACACTTCACTCTATTTTTTTACTTAAAAATAAAATTTAATTGATTGAAGGAACTTATCAGTTGATCTCTATATGAGATACATATATATTTGAGTGTACGATTGTTCTTTATACAGACTGAAAACACTGGAGGAGTTGTTGATATGTGACCCACTAAATTGATTTCATTATACCATTTGGAAAGCAGATCAGAAGAACAGAATTCTACAGGTCATTCTAGGAAAGAAATAGAATTTAGGTGTGTGGTTAGAGAGTAGGGAAAATATTGATAGCTGTTGTAGTTAAATGAGCGTTTTTTTGTGAATATTTGGCAGCAGGAAAGACCATAAATTGAAGCTCAGATGAGCAGTTTGCAACACAATTAAAAAAATTGTTCTTCCACGTTTAATTTTACGTCACTGTAAAATCTTATTGATCGAAAGGACCTCATACTTGATGTCTATGGGAGATACATATATATTTGAGTGTAGAATGGCTCTTTATGCAGATGGAAAACACTGGAGGAGCATGCTGTTAATATGTGACCCACTAAATTAATTTCTTTGTACTGTTTGGAAAGCAGATCAGAAGACAAGAATTCTACAGGTCATTCTAGGAAAGAAATAGAATTTAGGTGTGTGGTTAGAGAGTAGGGAAAATATTGATAGCTGTTGTAGTTAAATGAGCGTTTTTTTTGTGAATATTTGGCAGCAGGAAAGACCATAAATTGAAGCTCAGATGAGCAGTTTGCAACACAATTAAAAAAATTCTTCTTCCACATTTAATTTTACGTCACTGTAAAATCTTATTGATCGAAAGGACCTCATACTTGATGTCTATGGGAGATACATATATATTTGAGTGTAGAATGGCTCTTTATGCAGATGGAAAACACTGGAGGAGCATGCTGTTAATATGTGACCCACTAAATTAATTTCTTTGTACTGTTTGGAAAGCAGATCAGAAGACCAGAATTCTACAGGTCATTCTAGGAAAGAAATAGAATTTAGGCTTGAGCAGGTTTTCTTGTGCACTCGATTCTACAAGTATGACGTCTCATCCATTTCACTTGAAATTTCTGTCATTTTGATCTTATTTACAAGGGAGTCGCCACTTATCAAGGCCTGAATTTAAGAATAAGATGAATGCACGGTGGTTACAGAGACAGAAGAGATCATTAGAGATGGAAATTTAGTAAAATTTGATTATTTACATATTAATAAAAACTTGTTTATATTGGATTTAAAGGCGACCACGTTGTAGTAAGCTGGAAAGCAGATCCGTAGAAAACACTGGAGGAGCATGTCGTTGATATATATGACTCACTAAGCTGATTCCGTTATACTGTGTGTGGATCTGAGTGCGTTCGTCCACTGTGTTTTTTTTGCATGTTTTCTTTTTTCACTGGATTCTGTTGTGAATGGCATCTCATTCATGTCCTTGAAAAATCGATTTATTTAGTGTTTGCAAAACCCGGTGGAAATGTTTATATTCCGTTGTTGTTTTTTTTTTACTCCATTCTTTCTGCTACCTGTTAAGAAAGAACAAATTTTAAACTTAGACGTTAATTAAAAAAAAGAGTATGATGGTTACAAAGACAGTAGTGCAGTGATCATTAGACGCGGAAATTGATTATGTAAGAAGACAGCTTAATAATAACTTGTTTACATTGGACTTGAGGATTACCACGTTGTAGTTAGCTGGAAAGCAGGTCAGCTAAACAGAATTCCACAAGTAGTTCAAGGAAAGAAACTTCGTTCAGGGAAAATAAGGCAAAATAGTGAAAATATTATCATTGTAGCAGGATGAGTGTTTTTTGTGATTATTTGGCAGCAGTGAAAGATTGAAATGCAGACGAGTAGTTAGCAATACAATAAAAAGGATTAAGGTTTTTCTCGAAAATAGAGCCACACACTTCACTCTATTTTTTACTTAAATGTAAAGTTTAATTGATTGAAAGGACCTAATACCTGATGTCTATATGATATACATATATATTTGAGTGTACGATTGTGCAGATTGCAAACACTGGCGAAGCATGCTGTTGATATGTGACTCACTAAATTGATATTATTATAATGTTAAGAAAGAAAAGATTTAATAAAAAAAAACACACATATATATCATGCAAACGTGCAGTATGAACTATACTAGCAGGACCTGTGGAAATTCCACAGGGGAATCTACAGAATGTCAACATCAATATATTACATATGAATATGTAATATATTTTTATTGGCATTCTGTAGACGTTCAGTGTAAATGGACATGCTCTGATATTATTGTAGCTTTTTTGTTAAAACTGCAGAAGTATTTATCTAAACTAGCACGAAATCCCGGGCGTTTAAATATATTTTAATTCTTACAGATTTTGTATATATTATTATTATATTATTTATATTAATGTTTCTATCGATTTTTATATGTTATAAAGTTGCGATTTCAAAAATAAAAAAATATATCCATATGACTTGGGTGCATTACAAACCGAAATAAAAAACTTATGAAAAAAATATATGTATATGAACTTCAGTTCCTTCAGCCATAATAGAAACCAAAACCAAAACCAAAACTTAGGAAGAATTCTTGGTAAAATTATTTATGACAAGAAATAGAAGATCATAACAATTAAACGACCTGGATGTAAGTGGGACACACAAAAGAAAACACACTATCATATTAAAATTTATATATATATATATATATATATATATATATATATATATAAAAGCGAAAATCTGTGTATGTATGTTCGCTTTTTGTGAAAGGCTTTTTTCAGAAGCGGTCGGTCGGCTCGCAACTTCTTAAAGCTTCTCATATCACATATAAATCGTAATATCTCAGAGTTAACAACGGAGCTCGCCTGTCTATTTAATTTGCTCGACTTCAGGAAGATAAATATTCAACATTTGTCGCTCGCCAAATGTGGATTAGGCTTTTTCATATAATAAAAGCAACACTAATTCTGGGGGTATTTTTCCGGTGGCGATCGCCGAAAATGTCCGAAAGCAATCAGCTTTGATCAATGTGGAAATATTTTCCTTATATCAAACAATTGCTATTCAATTTGGACCCCACCAACATCTTGGGAAAATAAAAATAAAAAAGTGTTCCCGCAGTAAATGAAATACTATCCCGCAGTTAAAGTTGACCTCATTAAGTCATTAAAATGTGCACCTGCCAAATCTAAGTAATTAAATAAATTCAAACGTGTTTCCATTAGTATCTCGCGGTGGGTCAATGGTTAATGTTGCACACTTTTTTTTCACACTTTAATTTCCAACTTCGCCTCAAGGGTTCGGGTTTGATCCTCATACTCACCTGCCAAAACTTCTTTATTTTACTCCCCCCCTCCCAGAGTTTTGATTTACCCAAAACCACACATACCTCTAAACACCTGGGCAATGCCCGGTACCTCCCGCTCGTCTATCTATATAAATAAAAGGCAAAATGTGTGTGACCATTTCGTGTATGTCTTCAAAAGACTTTTCTTGCACACGCTCCCGGGGTCGTTACTATCGCTTAAAACTGTATATATAGGTCCTATATAATAATATCTACGAATTAGGAAAGCACGTAGCGTATAGATTTATTTACGTCGATTTTTACAAAATTATTGCTATTTTGGCTTCTCGCCTGTTGATTGGGCTTTTTAGTATAAATAAAATGAAACTAAACTCAAACGGACGTGTTCGCGGCATTGCGCCGTGAAAAACGTCCAGAAGCAATCAGCTTTGATCAATCTTGTATATCAGATTCTTGTATATCAGACAGTGAAATTTCGATAAACAAACTCAGACGCTGCGTGACTTCTATTTGACCTTCTTAATTAGGTCAAATGGAAGCAGCAAAGTTAACTTTTATTACGCACGCCTGTTTTTATAGTTATAGTTAAATAAATAAATTCAAACACGTCTACACTGTATGTCGCGGTGGCCCAATGGTAACATCGCACGTTTTTTTTTCACACATTAATTTCCAACTCAAGGGTACGGGTTCAATTCTCATACTCACCTACCAAAACATTTTTTTATTATTATTTAAACCCCCCCCCCGAGTTTTGATTTACCTCAAGACACCCGGGCATCGCTGGGTACCCCCCGCTAGTATATATATATAAAAGCGAAAATGTATGTATGTATGTGTGTATGTTTGTCTGTCTGCTAAAACCTTTGAATAGACAGAACAAAAATTCACAAATTTGGTCTCATATGAAAGACCCATCCTTCGCCCGACAAATATCGAAAAATTGGCCAAAAACGTTAATTGTTTCACCCTGAAATCAGAACATTTCTACAGGGAAGGGTCGGCAAAAACCGTCCTCTCATGACGAGACCAGTTCTACGCATGTGTTAGTTCTACGCATGATTTAGTTTAAATATTTGAAGAACTGACACAATTTCATGTGCGTCGTGTTAGCTCAGTTGGTTAGAGCGTTGGGTCATTATCTAAAGGTTTGGGGTTCGAATCGGGGTGTGAGATGTCTTTTTTTTTCGATTTTTTAAATTTTAATATTGAAACAGTGTTATTTAAGCCATTTTTCACATGTTTTTTTGGGGGGAGGTATTTTTAAAATTTTTTTAAAGAAGTTTTAACGTTCGTTTTTCTGTTTTACGTTTTCTTTCGTTTTTCCAATTTTTACATTTAACACCGTTCATTGGCCTTGTTAATTTTTTTTGTGCTTTTTTAAAATATTTATTGTGCTTATTCTTATGTTCAGATTAACACCCTCCCCCTGCCCGAGCACACACCTCGAAACACCCAGGCAACGCCGGGTACCCCCTGCTAGTATATAAATAAAAGCCAAAATGTGTGTTAGAGTGTGCACATATTGTGTATGTCCGGCAAAGGTTTTTGGAGGGGGGAGGATGCTCAGAGGTGGTCAGTTTCTTAGAACTTTTTATATACTACCTAGATTATAATATCTACGATTTTCCCTTCTCCACTTTCTCTATCTTATTTCCCTTCTCTTGGTTTCTAATATCTATATGTAATCACACAAAAAAATATCTTTTCTTTTTATTTTAACTTGAACCATTTTTTTTTTTTACATGGAGGTCATGACGCAGCTGCAAGCCAGTTTTCACTTTTTTTATACTGCAAAGAAAAAATCTCGAAAATAGCGCGTAAAAGTCGGGCAAATTAAAAATAGACATGGCCCCAGTCATAACTCATAGATATTATGATTTAGACATTATATAAAAAGTTTTAAGAAGGAGTGAACCGACCAAGAAGTCTGGTGAAAAAAGCCTTTGGCAGACATACACAAAAATGCACATACACACACACACATTTTCGCTTTTATATATATACTAGCGGGGGGGGGGGTGTACCCGGTGTTTCCCAGGTATTTATAGGTGTGTGTATGAGGGGGGGATTAATAATCCTGCTTAAATATTATAAAAAAGACGATGTAAAAAATAAAATCCAAAACGAAAAAAAATGGCATAAATAAACCTGTGTATGGGGGGGGGGGGTAAACTAAAGAATAAGCGAAGTAATAGAAAAAAATGTTTGGTCGGGAAGACGCATTGAACCCGGAACATTTGATGTGGAGGTGGAAACCAATGCCAATACTTAACGGTCTCGACCACGAGTGAGAGTAATTGATTAACGTGTTAAGTTAAAGCTTATAAAGCTAAAAGAGGTTTGATTGACAGGACGACGCTAAATGAGGTCATAGCGTGATCGTTACTTTTAGTTTTCACTTTCCCCAGATGATGGTGGGAAGGGGGGGAAGCAGAGCGAAAGCCGAGAACCCAACGTATTTCACTGTATTTATACTAAAATGCAGGACAAACCGGGCACAAAGCGAAATAGCGCAAATCTCATAAAAGTCGACGTAAATAAATCTAGAGACGACCCGCATTCCCAAACCCTATGATGATATAGGGGGTATATAAACAGTTGTAAGCGATAGTAACGAACCCTGGAGCGTGTGCGAGAAAAGCCTTTTGAAGACATACACGAAATGGTCACACACATTTTGCCTTTTATATATATAGACTAGCAGTGGGTACCCGACATCGTCTGGGTGTTTAGAGGTGTGTGTGTGCTCGGGCGGTGGGCGCAAGGTAATCAAAACATAAGAATAAGCGAAGTAAATATTTTTAAATATTAAATAAATATTAAATATTGTATAAAAAAAAGTTAAAACTTTTTTAAAAAATCGAAAAAACACAAAAAACCTAACGTAAGGCAAACGAACGATGTTAAATGTGAAAAACAAAAACAAAAAAGAAAACAGAAAAACGAACGTAAAAACTTCTTTAAAAAATCTGAAAATACCCCCCCCCCACCTAAAAAAACATCTGAAAAATGGCTCAAATAACCCTATTTCAATATTAAAATTTTTAAAAATCGAAAAAACAGGGGGGGGGGACCGGGCATTGCCCAGGTGTTTTTGGGTGTGTGTGGTTGGTCGGGGTGGGGAGTGTTAATGAAAATGTAAGAATAAGCGAAATAAAAAAACAAACGTTTAAAAAAAAAAAAACACATGAAAAATGGCTTAAATAACCCTGCTTTAATATTGAAATTTAAAAAAAAATGAAAAAAAAAGCATCTCACACCACGATTCGAACCCAAAACCTTTAGATAATGACCCAGCGCTCTAATCAACTGAGCTAAGACGACGTCCATGAAATTGTGTCAGTTTTTCAAATATTTAAACTAAATCAGGTTACAACATCGTATGACGCATGCATAGAAGCGTAATCGTCATGAGGACGGTTTTTGCTGACCCCCCCTGTAGAAAAGTGATGATTTCAGGGTGAAAAAAATTAACGTTTTTGGCATTTGTCGGGCGAAGGTTGGAAGTTTAAAATGATACTGATCTGGCGAAAATCCGTGACCCGTGTGGAAAGTTTCTGCAAGACATACAAACACACGAACATACATATATACATACACATTTTCGCTTTTATATATATAGACTAGTGGGGGGGGGTACCCGGCGTGGCCCGGGTGTTTGTAGGTGTGTGAGTTGGGAGGGGGTGATCCAAACAACCCTGTTTTAAAAATAACGTTGGCGGTTGTTTGGAGGTGTAAAAGAAAAAAAAAGTAGGCTTGAACCCCGAACCTTTGATGTGGAAGTGGAAACAAAATGGAAAAAAACCCTGTGACCTAACTAACCATTTCAGCTACGAGAGAAGAGGAATGAAAACCATCTTAATTTAACGTTTATAAAATGAAATTGACAGGTGCGAGAAACTTAAGTTGCGTGATGTTTGACCTCGAAACATGATGTGGCTGCAAGCCAGTTTTCGCTTGTTTTATACTGAAAACCAAAAGAAACACGCTGCGATCGAAATATCTGGAAAAAATAGTCAGGCAAATTAAATAGACACATGACCCCTGTTCTTAAGTCGTAGATCATTTAGATGTGATATAAAAAGTTTTAAAAAGAAACGAGCCAAGCCAGAAGGCCGACGAAAAAAGCCTTTTGCAGACATACACAAAAAGCGAACATATTTACACACATTTTCGCTTTTATATATATACTAGCGTTGCCCGAGTGTTTGTAGGTGTGTGAGGGGGGGGGGAATTAATAATCCTGCTTAAATATTATAAAAAAGACGATGTAAAAAATAAAAAAATTGTAAAAACCAAAACGGAAAAAAAATGGCTAAATAATAAACCTGTTTATTGGGGGGGGGGTAAACTAAAGAATAAGCGAAGTAATAAAAAAAAATGCTGCCCGGGTGTTTAAAGGTGTAAAAGAAAATAAAATAGTTTTGGTCGGGAAGAGGGATTGAACCCGGAAGCCTTGATGTGGAGGTGGAAACCAAAGCTAACTACTTCACCGTCTCGACCACGAGTGAGAGTAATTGATTAGCGTGTTAAGTTAAGGCTTATAAAGCTAAAAGAGGTTTGATTGACAGGAAGACGCTAAATGAGGTCATCGCGGGATCGTTATTTTTAGTTTTCACTTCCCCCCAGATGATGATGGGAAGGGGGGAAAGCAGCGTGAAAGCCGAGAACACAACGTTTTTCACTGTATTTATACTAAAATGCAGGACAGACAGGGGACAGAGTGAAATAGCGTGAATCTCATAAAAGTCGACGTAAATAAATCTAGAGATGACCCGCGTTCCCAAATCCTAGATATTATGATATAGGGGGTATATAAACAGTTGTAAGCGATAGTAACGCCCCCGCCCGGGAGCGTGTGTGGAAGAAGCCTTTGCGAGACATACACGAAATGGTCACACACATTTTGCCTTTTATATATATAGATATAGATAGACAAGACTGACCAATTTTTATGATTTCACATTCAAATGAACAGCTAAAACAACAACTGGAATACAAGGTGCCTTCATTAAGTTTCCGACTTTTCTGTACAGGAATTAGAAAATGTTGTAGACTCTTGAACGTTATTGCTATACATCTTATGAGATTAGCCTGGGTGCCCGTCATTGGCCAGGTGTTTGTTGAGCAAAAATATTTTTTTTAAAAAAGTGGGTGCTAATGCAGAGAGTGCTCTGCACTATTTTTTTAAATCGTATTTTCAACTTTAATTAAAGTTTTATGATATGTTTTGTTTATTCAATTGTAAGGTTAAATTACAGAATAGGTACAAAACACCCTCCTCTCCCCATGTTAAGAATGGCTTTTTAAATAATGTTATTTCAGCATGGATCAATAAGTGCATGAGTACCAAAAAATGGTAGTAGGCAGGCAGGTTCCAAGGAGGAAAAGAATGTATAAATAATAAAACATGACGCCAAATCAGCAGTGATGAGTGTTTAAATTAATGCTAGTCAATCGAAAAGAGGGGATGACTTTCGAAAATATCATCGAAAAAAAACGACCCCCCCCCAGTAACGTTATTATTTAGAAAGCCGTTCCTAAGATGTGGAGGGTGTTTTGTACCTATTCTGTACTCTAATCTTACAATTTAATAAAAGCATTGCATTTGAAAGATTAGAGACTAAAGTTAATTTCCTAAAGGAAAAAATATTTGTACACGTAAAAAAAAAAGTTATGAAAAATGTTTTCACGGCGAGCTAACCAATTCAGCTAAATTTTGAAGTTAAATAAATTCATTGTAAAAATCCTTTAAAAGATAAATATTAGTTTTCTGGGTCTATTTTAAAGATAATTAGTAAAATAAAGTCCTAAGATATTGAATTGAATAAATAAAAACATATTGTGTAAAAATAACTTAATTAACCCTCAAAAAGCAAATAATTCTATGATTCTTGAAAAACGCAACAAATAAAGGTTTGTAAACACAATTATACGAAAGCCCAAAATTATAGTCAATCGAAACACTGTTTCGAAATGAAGTCATAATAGTAAAAGGAAGTAAGGGTATCAGATTTTTTTTTTTTTTTAAATATACAAAATACTGTTAGAAACTCACTCAATATATGTTACCGTGACATAGGCTGACATATATTTGGTGGGTTTTTAACAGTATTTTGTCTAGTTCTTTATTGTTAACTCATTTTCCCAAACTTACTGTGTAAAAGAAAGAGTTGGTCCCCATTTACTATTAACTCCTCACATTAAAACTCGGCCTTGAGCCTAATTTGCTCGGCGGGAAAGCAAATAAATACCAACCCCACATATCAGACCTTGGTCAACATAGGGGCAACCCTTCATACCTTCAATAAATATTATCAAAGGAAAGATAAGTTACTTTTCTACCAAACTGGATACATTTTTTTTTGTTTTTATTCAATGTAACATGTTTATTCAGCTCGAAAAACATGCAGTGTTTACCGATGTATTGGAAAATTCAAAATGGCGCCCGACACTCTCTTTAACATGGTAAGTTTGGGAAAAGGTGTTATAAATAATAAACTAGACAAAATATTATTTAAAAAACACCGAATATATGTCAACTTATGTCACGGTAACATATATTGAGCGAATTTCTAACAGTATTTTGTCTAGTTTATTATTTATAACATCTTTTCCTGAACTTACCGTGCTAAAGAGGGTGTCGGGCGCTATTTTGAATTTTCCAATACATCGGTAAACACTGTATGCTTTTAGAGCTGAATAAACATGTTACATTGAATAAAAACACAAAAAATATATCCAGTTAGGTAGAAAAGTAACTTATCTTGCGTTTGATAACATTTATTTGTTATATATTTGTTTTATGTTGTTGTTTTTTTTTACTTTTTCGAATCTATGTGTTAGTAGTATCAGAATTTTGGGGGAATTTTCAGCCGAGTCGCCATTTTGAATAGACACCTATCTTTCTATCAGATTATAACAATATGAAAACGTAATTTAAACCCGTAAATTTTATTTCAATAAAACGAGCAAAGACCAAATTTTAATATCATAAAAGCTTTAATAGAGAAATAAACAATTTTATTTATTTTTCCTTCGATTTCTTCACTTAACATTACACGGATTGTCGAACAATAACATTACTTGAATCTTACGATAAATATTTAATGGCAAAATATACAACTTACCGGGTTAATGAGTAAGATATGCTTTCTTTTAATCTTCCTGTATGAGAATTTATTCATATTTATGTATTATAATCCATGTATTTTTTAAATGGAAGGATTTTTCCAACACATATCGCGACAACGCGTGTCTTTCAAGGAAGTTGTAAAGGCACCGGATGTTAAGATTATCACTTTCTTATCTACGGAAGCCTATAAGTGTAAAAAAAAAACCACTAATTCAGAAACCTTAGTAATCTCGATATTGGATTATATTCCTTCAAATTTTCCACTTTTAAAGGTTTTCGGAGGCGCTGAAAACGGAAATAACCATTTATATATACGGCAAACGAAACTAGTAGTTTCCAAGATAAAAAATTTTACAAATGGTCACAAAGTGGGGGGTCACTTTTCTATAATGATGTGACGTCAAATGGGCACCCACTTTATGGCCACATTGCAATGAACTGATTTGGCCGTAATAACATATAACATATAATAAACGGTAACATATAATAAGCGAGTTCCTAACAGTATTTTGTCTAGTTTTTTATTCATAACACCTTTTTTCATACATACCGTGTTAAAGAGAGAGTCGGCCGCCATTTTAAATTTTCCAAAACACTGTTTTTCGAGCTGAATAAATATGTTATATTGAATAAAAACACAAAAAAATATATCCAGTTTGGTAGAAAAGTAAATTATCTTGCCTTTGATAACATTTATTTGTTATATATTTGTTTTAGACCACTTTTTAATACAAACTTAATAACTTTTACTTCATTGTCGAAACTGTCTGCAATAAAGTGTAGAAATTACCTTAAAAATTAATATTTTTTTTACTCAAATAAAGTTTAAAAAGTCAAAATAAAATTTAAATACATACATACAGAAAGTAAAAAAAATATATGTGTGGTAAAAAATAAACTCATTATTATTCCAAGGTGTGTCAGAAATTTCGTGAAAAATATTGAATAATTTGACCCCATCTTTCCAAGCTTATAACTACTCGAAAAATGTAATTCAAACCCTAATTTTTTTTTTCAATTAAAGAGCAAGAAGCTAGGTTTTATTTAAAAAAAAAAATTAAAAAAAAAAAAAAGTGATTTTTTTTTTAAAAAGATTTTAAACTTCGGACTTTACAGGTAAATTTCTAAAAAACTGTACTTTTTCCGTTTTTAATTTGAATATATTATTTTTTGATCTTTTCTCTTCAATGATACATAAAACTTTGAGTAAATTAATTATTTACTTTTTAATAGACACTTGAAAATGGGGGGGGCGTGAATTAAAAAAAAACGTTTGTCTAAAATATTGTATTCAGTTTATTGGAAAGAGCATAAAATTTCACATTGACCCTGAAAATATCGTAAAAATAGAATTAATAGAAAAATTTTGATAGGTTTTTTAAGTTTAAAAATTGAAAATACTGAACTCGTAATATTCAATTAATTTCATTACTGTTTTTTAAAAAATAAAAAAAAAATAATATTTCTATTACTTTTTATAATACTTTAATGGGTTTGTATTACTGTACACATAGATTCAAAAAAGTTGTCAAAAAAACAAATATATAAACACAAAGGCAAGATAAGTTACTTTTCTACCTAACTGGATAAATTTTTTGTGTTCTTATTCAATTTAACATGTCTATTCAGCTCGAAAAACATGCAGTGTTTAAAATTCAAAATGCCGCCCGGCTGTCTCTTTAACACGGTAAGTTTGGGAAAAGATGTTATAAATAATAAACTAGACAAAATACTATTAAAAATCAACCGAATATATGTCAACTTATGTCACGGTAACATATATTGAGCGAATTTCTAACAGTATTTTTCTAGTTTATAATTTATAATACCGTTTCCCAAACTTACCCTCTCCGAGAGAGAGTCGGGCGCCATTTTGAATTTTAAACACTGCATGTTTTTCGAGCTGAATTAACATGTTACACTGAATAAAAACACAAAAAATATATCCAGTTAGGTAGAAAAGTAACTTATCTTGCCTTTGATAACATTTATTTGTTCTATATTTGTTTTTTGACAACTTTTTCGAATCTATAATACAAACCCACTGTAATAGTTTATTCTGGAAGTATATTCCATAAAGAAAATAAACCCACTTTAAAAATAGAAATTACGAGTTTTTTATATTTTATCTGCAGTTTCGTGTTAGGGGTGTCAAAAATTCCTACAAAAATTCTGATACTGCTTATGCGTGCAAAACAAACCCACATTGGCAACATGTGGGTTTGTTTTGCAACATTGTTGCATTAAATAAAGACACTAAAATATTATCCAGTTAGGTAGAAATGTAACTTATCTTGCCTTTGATAACATTTATTTGCTATATTTTTGTTTTTAGACCACTTTCTTTTTAATCTATGTGAACAGACAGAGACAGTAATAATACAAACGTAACTTTTACTTTATCGCCGAAACATTTTCGGCGATAAAGTGTAGAAATTACCTGAAAAATTAATGTTTTTTACTCAAATAAAGTTTAAAAAGTCAAAATAAAATTTAAATACAACTTTCTCATCAGTTACAGAAAGTAAAAAAATACGTGTAGTAAAAAAAAAAAAAACTCACCATTATTCCAATAAAATTCTTTAAAGACAAGTCTGCTCAAAAGAATGCTTAGTGTTGGATGGAGTAGCAGTTAGCACAGTGACTACGGTTTTTGTCCGACTTCTAAAGGGAGATAACTTATCGTCCTTTTTTTTAATGTTTGCGCCTTTACGCTATCGTACATGAAAACTGGAATCTTTCATTTTTGGATTTACACGGATTACGGGATGACGAAGATATGAAATGTAAATTTTTTTTTTTTTATATCTTAAAGAAATACCTGAATTTTTTATTTATTATACTATAAATCTGCATTATATGGTTTCGTCTTTTTTTTATTTTTATATCGAAAAAAAGGAAACCAGGAATTAAATATAAAAATATACACTGACCGAAAAATATTGACTGGAAAATTCTAAACAAAAATTAAGTTTTCACGTAAAAAAACAAAAAAAAAAACATGTGGTTATCAAAAAAAGAAGGATTTACATTTTGGACTTTACCGGTAAATTTAGATAAGTGATATTTTTTTGTTGTTTTAAATTTGAGTATTTTATTTATTGATGTTTTATCTTCAATTTGTGATATATAAAACGTGTCTACCAAAATTAATTATTAAAATTCTTATAGACATTTCAAAATGGGGGGGGAGTGAATTTATAAAACAACGTTTGTCTAAAATATTATATTCAGTTTATCGGAAAGAGCATAAAATTTTACATTCACCCTGAAAAAAAAACGTAACAATTGAACGAATAGGAAAATTTTGATAGATTTTTAAAGTTTAAAAATTGAAAAATATTCATCTCATAAAAATCAATTGATTTCATTACGTAACAAAATGGCTCCCAGAGCGCACGCGCGCACTTTGTAAACACTGTATTTTAAAAAATGAAAAATAATATTTCTATTATTTTTTAAACAACTTAAATAGTTTATTTTGGAAGCATATTCTATAAAGAAAATAAATAACCCACTTTAGAAAGAGAAATTACGAGTTTTCTATATTTTATTCGCAATTTTCTGCTGGGGTGTCAAAAATTCCCCCAAAATTCTGATACTGCTATCTATGTGTATATTATATATATATATATATATATGATTAGTTTTTTTTGGAAAAAGAATTCCAGCAGAGTGCTCAATTAAAAGGAAAATCCAAATTTTAAGAGCGTACTTATATTTTGTGTACAGAAAGTTGTTAGTTGAGACAGATCATTGGTACCGTCGGTTTCAAGCCCGATAATAAGGCCCGTTTAAGGTATCCTTATCAAGATCTCTTCAGCCGATATTCGTCTATCTTATAACCGGAAGTATGAAGTATATATACCTCGCGAATCCACGTTCAAATCTCGTTTTGTTTAATTCCCCCCCCTTTTTATATATATATATATATATATATATATATATATATATATATATATATATATATATATAAAGTACTCGGTGTTCATTCACCAATTTTATTTATTTATTTAAAATCAAATGTAATGTATCAATCGGGTTAATAGTTTCATTTAATTTAAATAATAATACTTACTTGTTTGTGAAATTCTGGCCAAGTTTTACGTGTACGTGTGCTGTCACCGTTAAGTGAACTCTCCCGCCATGGAAGACAAAAATAATTGTGTGGACGGTGTCCAATGAAATTGTGTCCCTTCTAAATAAATGTTTCCAATCTTTGCTAAGTTACTAAAACTTAAAACTAACGTTGTCGTCGGAAATTTAAATAATTGGTTTTAAAGTTTGTTTTACAACAGGGTATTTATTTGCTCCCCCACCGAGCAAATTAGGCACAAGGCCGAGTTTTAATGTGAGGAGTGAAGGGTAAATGGGGACCAACCAAATGGGGAGTAGGGGAGCTGGATAGTGAAAATTGCTACATTGACCAAGGTCTGATATGTGGATGCATTTATTTGCTTCCCCACTGAGCAAATTATGCACAAAGCCGTTTTTTTAATGTGGAGAGAGAGGGGGGGGGAGAAAAGGAGACCAGCTCCCGATGGGTGGGAAATGGGAGCTGGATAGTGACAATTAGTATCAAGGTCTTATATGTGGGGCTGCCCCCACATATGGTCTTTGCTTGCAGTATCTGTCGGAACAGATGGTATTTATTTGCTCCCCCACCAAGCAAATTAGGCACAAGGCCGATTTTTAATGTGAGGAGTGAAGGGAGGGAGAAGGGAAAAAGGGGACCAGCTCCCGAGAGGTGGGAAATGGGAGCTGGTTAAAGGTCAGTCATGTGGGGTTGCCCCCACATCTGGTCTTTGCTAGTCATAGCTAGTCATAGCTTGCAGCATCTGTCGGAACAGATACTACACTTTGATCCAGGCCCGAAGGCCGAGAACAACAGGGTATTTATTTGCTCCCTCACCAGATAAATTAGGCACAAGGCCGATTTTTAATGTGAGGAGTGAAGGGGAAATGGGTACCAACTCCCCGGGTAGTAGAGGAGCTAGATAGTGACAATTGGTATGAAGGGTTGCCCCTACATTGACCAAGTTCTTATATGTGGAGTTGCCCCAACATATGGTCTTTGCTTGCAGTATCTGCCGGAATAGATACTACACTTTGATCCCGACCCGAAGGCCAAGAACAACAGAAAAAAGGCAATCCTGTTTTCTAGGGATACGCTACAACAGAACATTTTTGTTTTTTGTTTTTTGTTTTTTGTAAGGGGGTAATCGAGGTCGCTGACAACGAATCTGATAATCAAACCCGGGGCAAATTTACCGTATGCATGGTATTAACCTCTGAACCCACAAACTACTTTCCGCCATTTTACAGCTTCTGTTTACGCTACGGGAGAGCGCGCAGTAACATAAACGACGGTTGTTGAATATGCCTTCACGTAGCAAACTGCCTTTTCACATGGCGTATAAATCTTTTGTGGAACATTTAAACTTATGCGAAAAAGAAAAGTACTCCAAGTGGGAAGGGGGGGGGTAATATCAGAAAGACATTTCTTTTTTTTTTTTCAGAACAGAATTAAATTTTTTTTTTTCGTTGGCGGACAATTTAAAATTCAAAGAAAAAATTGTCTACAACAAAATTTTTTTTAAAAATGCATTACAGCACTTTTGGGGGGGGGGATTTTTTTTTATCTTACGTAGTTTCTAATGCAGTTTACAAAAACATAAGCACCAAACATTTTGATGTTTTTTGTTCTTTTTTCTTTTGTGGGAGAGGGATTCAATTATAGAACTTGTGTGGCATAACAGGTGCTTCTGCATTTTAATTAACCGTTTTTCCGGTGCAGTTGCAATATTGACGACCTAACCATATGGGCCACGGCGCAATCTATTGGCTATGCCTCAATTTTAATTTTTATATATTTTTTAATCTAGTTCTACATTCTACTATGTGACAAGTCACGCGTCCTATACAACTAAGATAGTTTTGCAGGCAGTAGATATCACATCTACAAACATTAACTGAAATTAGCCGACTCTTCACACACAATTTCGGAAGTACTGCACACTTCATGCGTACGACGACCTGGGTTTGCGCCTATGTCGGAGACCGTCACTGATGAGATGCAGTTGAAGCCCACTTTGCAAATTACAGCCATCTTGTTTAAATCGAAACGGAAAATTACCTCTATTTTGAACTCTTCTGTGTCTTACGATTGTTTGGTAATGTTGAAGATTCGCCTTGCTTTGTTTACAAAGTCCTTTGACAGAAGTGACATCCGACATTTTGAGCTACGGATGGCCAAAACCGTATAGAATGAACTTGTTTTTATAAATTTTTTTATTCAATCTTTATTTGAACTTAATTTTTGCTCTGTTTTTTTTTTTTTTTACGTATTTAAAATGAATTACAAGACACAAAAGTTAAATAAAAACGCGTATTCATTTATTGCAATAAATATGCAAACCTCCATAATGAAATGCCATCGCAATTTTTTCTTTCTTGTTAACATTTCAAATATTCATTGTTATTAAATAATACAAGCGAAAAAGATATTAAATCTTATTTTCCAAGACATTCGCTAAAAATTACTTGTTCAATTATGTAAGGCATTTTATCTCACCTGTTTTCTGCTCCAAGACAGTGGCAAAAAATTAACAAAACAATTACAACAAAGAATACCTTTAAAATTCAATACAATTTTTATTCATTCTTCGTTGCAAAAAGGAAATGTCGATTTGCCTCTGATGAGCTGGTAACAACCTCGAAAGGTAATAGTTCTTTTATCTTCGTCAGGAACTCGTATCCGGGCACAGTGTAGCGTGTACCCGGGAATTTATTTTGTCAGGACATTAAACATTTCACCGTTTCCGGAGAGCTCCGAAAAAAAGACAAAAAAAGTCGTGGCACCAAATTCAAGCTCTCTCTCGCTCTCTTTTTGCTCGCGCACCCAAAAAGGTAAGACGCATTACTGCCACGCTCCGTTGCTTGTGCGCAACACATCCTGTGCCGATTCTATTGATGAAACAACACACAAAAAGAAAGAAAAACATTCTTATCTTTCCCTCAGCTCCTTACTCGACGAATTTTCTAAAAAAATAATTCCCAACGTAACATCAAAAACATTAAACCAGTCAAGAAGGATTTCTTTTCTTTACCTTCGGACTAAAAATAACACGAGTGAGATACACCAGGCAAATAAATTCACATCTATTACAAAGAGCTAAGTCTGATGATTTGTTTGTTTTTAATTGATTTTTCCAGATGTTTACTTTCGTATAAATGTTTTGAAAAATTAATCGTAAGTGCGATGCTCGTTGTTTTTGCCCAGCGAGCACCTCGCTTCAACAGCACTGTTCAAAAATTGGATTATTGCAGTCATTTGAAGGGGGTTGATATGATGCCTTCTGGTTAAAAGAGTCGATTCTTGATTTGAATTGGCAGAAGTTCAAGGATCTCAACATTGGTGAAATAATAGTCACTCCAGTGGACGTTCAGAATGGCGTGGAGACAGCGCTGATGAGAACACTCGAGGAGTCGTAATTGATGGCAGTAAATTGTCCAGGATTCAGAGTCCGAAGAGCTGGGCAGCCATTGCGAAGCAAGATGTGAGGCGCTGCAAGGCTGTTTTGGTGTGGGTAACAAGGGCAGTGTTTTTGTATTTATTAACTCTTTTATTCTTTTTATCAAACAAAAATAGAACTTTTATAATGAAATATATATTATGGGCTGTTTTTCAAGCATCGAAATTTTAAAATTAAAGTTAGTTTTATTAAAAAACAAAAAAAATGACGAGGTGTTTGCAAAACTTAATAATCATCTACAAGAATTCCTCTGGCGGCGGCGAATCAAAGACAATTATTTTTGGATACGATTTTTTTATGATGTTTGATGAAAATGCATGAACAATGTGTAGAGGACAAAAGAAAATAATGAAACAAATGGAATGAAGGAAACAAAAACTCAATTGCTGGAATCGATAAACGTGTCGTTTATTTACTGTTGAAAGAATGAATGTTTTAGATATAACACGTGTTCATGTCCGTGCGGGTGTACATCGTTTGTTACAGGATTGGTAGTATAGAAGGAAAAAGGAAATGTGTGTTCATCTCACGTTCGGGTCACTGTCGTTTGTTCGTGCGTGGGAAGAGAAGTGAGTGATGTAGTGGAAAATGGGAATGATAGTCCAGCGTGTAGACAAAGAAAAGGATAGAGGTTAAGCTGTGCGCCATGTTAGTCGTCAGCTACGCGGTGGTGTTCTCTGGCACAAGCAGTAGATAGAGAGAGAAAGAGTAAGAATGTCAATCCAGTTCATGGAGAGAGAAAGCGTATAAAGTGTACAGACAATTACTAAAGTGTACATACTGTTTGTTATCTTTTTGTCCCACATAGTAGCAAGTGGTGTGAGGCACACGCATGCACGCGCATGCCGAAAAGGCACACTGTCGGTCTGTAGACCGCTCAGCTCGGAAGCTGGTCTGAAAAAAAGGAGAAGCTGCTTATTGCTCTTGTTTTTATAGGTGTTTCCGCTGGTCATTGCACATGTGTAGATTTCCTTTGAAAAGGGAAGTGACGTTGCCCTTGTGTGCGTATGTGTGGGTGTATGTGAGTACATGTGTGTACGTTAGCGTGTGTGTGTGTATATGCGTGAATGTGAGTGTATGTACGTGAACGTGAATATATGTATGTGTGTGGATGTGCGCGTGTATGTTTGTGTGCGCGTATGTATGTGACAAGTAATATAGGTTGAGACGTGAACGCGTGTTTTTGTGTGAGACTAGAAAAGGCTTGTGCAATACTCCCCTTCCTAGGAAAAAAAAATATATGCAGTGTATATATATATATATATATAAATATATATATTTTTTTTTAAGTAATGTTTTCGGCAATTGACTTTTTTTTTTGTTTTTTTTGTTTTTTGTTGGCGGGGTTGTTTAAAAAAAAACGTCAATAACGGAGTGTGTTTGTAAAAAAAGGTACTCACTTACGCGTGGAAAGGCGTTTACTCTTTTTTTTAGGGTGATATTTGTTTGGTTGTTTTTTGGTGTGCTGACATGTGCAACGAGTTGCTTGGACAGTGAAGGGAATTGTTCATTTGGAAGGAAAGTGAATCTGCAGTAATGTGTGTATTGTTTGGACGGTGCTCATTGCGCATTCATTCTTGCTGTCAATGAAACTTCCAAGTTGTGAGTTTATCAGCATGCGTGGTGCATCTCAACTCGTATTGTTGATTCAACTTCTTCCAATGTGTTAATAGGGATTTCCTGTTAGTGTTACTTTGTTGTTGCGTCTGCTGTGTGGGAGGGAATGTGTATAGGCCTATGTGATTTTGCTCCTCGCATTTGTTGCAGGGTAATGTCAGGAAACTGTGAAAAATGTTTGTCGAGCTCAAATTTTTTAAAAATTCGGTATGAAGTAGACAGCTCTGTGTTTGTTTTCTGCCGAGTCTAACGAGGGGTCTCGTCATAATTGTTTGTAGTAGTTATTCCTGTCGGTAGTGGTTCACTTGTTTTTCTTTGTTGAAAAGTATTTTTTTTTCTTTATCAAATAAAATGCGCGTCTCGCTCAAAACAATTAATTTAAAAAAGGTAGGGTCACCATGCTTGTTTGTTTCACATCGGTCGGTTGCCGATTTGTTGTGGACTTGTAGCATATGAGGAAATGCTTGTTCCTCTCGCGTTCGGGTGTCACCATTTTTTGGTGTTGGTGAAAAATAGGGAAAATGAATTGAATTGGGAAAGAAACGAACAATGCATTTATTGAAATAAACGAACGAGAATTAATTTCGTGAAGAAACAAATAAAAGAAAAGGGTACAGCACATGTTTAGTTTGGTGTGCGTCTCTCGCTGTTAACTAGTGAGAAGGAAAGTTTATTGTTGTAGAGAGAGAGTCTGTGTGTGTATAAGTGTTTCGCTCAAACGCATCCAGTTCATTTTAAAATAACGGGGTCACCATCTTCTTGTAGAAAAAATGGATGTTTTAAGTATAACACGTGTTCATGTCAACACGGGTGTAACCATTGTTTGTTGCGGGATTGGTAGTATAGAAGGAAAAAGGAAATGTGTGTTCATCTCACGTTCGGGTCACTGTCGTTTGTTTGCGCGTGGAAAGAGAAGTGAGTGATGTAGTGGAAAATGGGAATGATAGTCCAGCGTGTAGACAAAGAAAAAGATAGAGGTTAAGCTGTGCGCCATGTTAGTCGTCAGCTACGCGGTGGTGTTCTCTGGCACAAGCAGTAGATAGAGAGAGAAAGAGTGAGAATGTCAATCCGGTTCATGGAAAGAGACGGCGTATAAAGTGTACATACTGTTTGTTATCTTTTTGTCCCACATAGTAGCAAGTGGTGTGAGGCACACGTGTGCACGCACCTGCCGAAAAGGCATGCTGTCGGTCTGTAGACTGCTCAGCTAGGAAGCTGGTCTGAAAAAAAGGAGAAGCTGCTTATTGCTCTTGCTTTTATACGTGTTTCTGCTGGTCTTTTGTGCATGTGTGAATTTCCTTTGAAAGGGGAAGTGACGTTGCCCTTGTGTGCGTACGTGTGCGTGTGTGTGAGTACATGTGTGTAGGTTAGCATGTGTGTGTGTATACACGTGAATGTGAGTGTATGTACGCGAACGTGAATATATGTACGTGTGTGGACGTGCGTGCGTATGTTTGTGTGCGCGTATGTATGTGACAAGTAATATAGCTTGAGATGTGAACACGTGTTTTTGTGTGAGACTAGAAAAGGCTCGCACAAATGAAAAAAAAATTTTTCTTTAAAGAAATTTCAAAAAGATTAATATAGTCTTTTTTTATGTATGCAAAAATTTGTTTAAAAGTTTAAATAAACAAAGACAATTTTTTATTCGTACTTGTATAGTTTAGTCAAGGCATTAAAAAATGTAAATACCGAAAAAAGTTTAAAGTGTACGTATCCGTTATGGAACAAAGTTCTCCAAAAAATATTTCACTTAATTTCATCAAGTAGTTTTTTTTTTTTTTTTTACAGCGGAAAAACACGTTTTTATGAGAGCGCATTGAAGGGGGCCATCTTGGATTTAAAAAGAAAAATTGTTTGAATTTTAGAAATGCCAAAGAGAGATAACTCCAGTTAAAACGGAAAAAAAACAACTACTCGTTGAAATTAAGTGAAATTTTTTTTTCGGAGAACTTCGTTCTATAACGGATACATACAATTTAAACTTTTTTTTTCGATATTTTCATTTTTTAATGTCTTGACTAAACTGTACAAGTGTAATGCTATGACCCTTTAAAACATTAGTATTATTGTTATTGTATTCTTGTTAATTGATTTGAGTGACGGATGGTCGCTGGATCAGTTATTATGATTAGAAGAATAAACAATTAAATTGGGGAAGAAATGATTGACGTGTGAATCGCAAAAGGAATGTGAAAATAGAAAATAGATGTAAACATTATTTTGGTTTTGAATAAACAAATAACTAGTTGTGGACATTAGACTGGTATGAGACACGTAATTAGGTGACGTAAGAGAACACGTGATGTAGTTAGTTTTTGGAGAGATTCAGAGAGTTGAGGATTGACCACCAGAGCAGACAGACGTCTAGACAGGGGTGGATAGACAGCTGGGGAGCGAGCTGTAAGAATAGAAAATGTAGACGAACTGCAGATTCTGTGAAAACCATTTGAGACAACTGTAATAAATTTATGTTATAAAAATATAAAGAGTTGTTTTAATGGTTTCACAAATAAGAACAGTTGTCTCAATTATATGGTGCTGCTGATCGCTTCATGGTTCGTGACGGAGCAGCGGAAAGATACAGAAGAACACTTCAAGAAAAAAGGTATGAAGAATATATTATTCTTCTTACATATGAACTGTAAAAATATCCCGTGTGATAAGTCTGATACAACATGACTCAGTTTACACATCAATATCATGTCCTCCTTGCTAAACAACATACACACGATTTATACGTTTATTATCTGTCTGTTAAAAGAACAATATCTCACATCCACTAGATAACTCATGACACGTTTTAATATATCATCTCCTCCAATATAAACCAATATACAACAATATGACTGAAAAATGGATGACTCAAATTTTTTTATAAATAAATATTTAATGTACGATAAATGATGCGTGGAAGCGGTAGTTTTACCTTCGTGTGGATGAAAATACATAGAGGTTGTATTTGATATATTTTGTAATCACTAAAAAATCAAAAAATCAAATTTCTTTATAAATAATATGAATGTATGATGAAAACTCACATTTCTTTATAAATAAATATTTAATGTATGATGAATAGTGTTTGGAAGCAGTAGGTTTACTTGCGACTGGAAGTTGAATATACAAAGCGGTTATATACAGAAGAACTCTTCAAGAAAAAAAGGTATGAAGCATATATTATTCTTCTTATGTAAAAATATCCCATGTGATAAGTCTGATACAACATGACTCGGTTTACACGTCAATATCATGTCCTCCTGGCTAAACAACATACATACGATTTATATGTTTGTTATCTGTCTGATAAAAGAACAATATCTTACATCCACTAGATAACACATGACATCCAATATAAACCAATATACAACACAAGTACCTATTTTTTTTTTAAATTATTATAAATTATCTATAAAATCTATTTTTATGTATGTAAAAGTTTGTTGAAAAGTTCAAATAAAGTTTATAATGTAATTCTTGGTTCTAGCTTTATCATGAAAAAGGCATATGTGAACAGGTATTTATATATATCTATCTATAATCTCCTCTTAATGTCTAATATTTCCCCGTGTATGCTCATATTTTCACTACATTGGTGAAGACTGAAGGATCGGTCGGAAATATGTATTTGTAAAAAAAGTTAAAATTTTTTTTTTTCATAATATTTTGTATTCCTGCATGTAACCGATTGAAAACGAATAAAGAAAAGTTATAAGCTTTTATACTTTTCGTATTCTTTTTTATACATTTCCATTCATATGTATATATATATATATACACACACACACACACGCACACACACACACACACACACACACACACACACACACACACACACACACATATATATATATATATATATATATATATATGTACATATATATATATATATATATATATATATATATATATTGTTTTTTGTTTGTTTGTTTTTTTAATAAAACTAACTTTAATTTCAAAATTTCGACATCAGGTAGAGTTCTCAAAGGTCAAATCGTTGAACTTTGACCCCTTAATCACAAAATGTCTGGCCAAAAACCGATCACATCGATTTTCCCAAATCTCAGTACCCTGTATATCAAATTTCGAGTCTGTAGACTAAAAATTAGCAGAGTTATTGCGTAGGGAAATGTACACACACAGGCAGACACTTTCACTTTTATAGATGTACTAGCATGGGTGGCCGGCGGGTGTTAGGGATTGTATGCTGAGCAAAAAAAATCCCCCCGAAACGGTCAATTTTGTAAAACTTTGACCCCTATTATGATCCCTTAACATTTATTGTTTTGGGCTCACATCAAGTTATAAATATGCCATGGAACTCATGAACAGCTACATCTCAGGCTTTGTAATAGAGTTTTCCATCACTTAGGTAGACTGTCAACCGGACTTAAGAGCCACTACCTGCCCATGAAGTGAGATATTGCACGCCAGACACCAACCTGGGATTTCAAACTCTGCGCTATATATATATATATATATATATATATATATATATATATATATATATACACACATACACATATATACACATGCATATAAGTGCATGTGGAGCTAGTTGGCCATTGACCCTAGGAGGGTTCATCCACCCTTTGTAAGGTCTTGTTTTTTATCCTTCTGGGAGACTAGCCACCCTCCTCACCAGGAAAGCTAGTGGGAGAACCAGTTTAGTCGATGGTTACCTGACCATGCAGCAGGTAGTACTGGGTTACATCGTACCAGTAGCACATTACGTGACCTGACATAATATATATATATTGTGCGAGCCCTTTCTAGTCTCACACAAGAACACGCATTCACATCTCAAGCCATATTTCTTGTCATATACATATGCGCACACAAATATACACGCACACGTACACACACGTAGATACATTCACGTTCATGTACATGCACCCACATTCACGTGCGTGCACACACACGCTAACGTACACACATGTACACACACATATGTGCACACGTACGCACACATGGGTAACGTCACTTCCCCTTTAAAGGAAATCCACACATGCGCAAAAGACCACCGGAAACAACTATAAAAGCAAGAGACAAGCTGTTTCCTACTTCAATTCGGCTTCCGTTGCTTAATGGCAGTCACTTAGTTTTTGTTTGTTGTGTTTTGCAAATTTTCCTGAGACAGCACACATACTCTTCGCCTATTTTTTTAATCTCATTCTCCCATGCTGAATTTCATCATTTTCTTTTACACTAGGATATATGTGGGGCAAGAGTTAACAGACAATACGTACACCTTACTCGTTTTCTATCTCGATAACCTGGATTGACATTCTCACTCTCTTTCTCTCCACGTAGCTGACTGCTAACATGGCGCGTAGCTTAACTGATGTCAACCCTCTCTCTCTTTCCCTTTCTACATGCCGGACTGCCATTTCTCGTTTCTCTACTCCATTTCCTTTTCTTGCCACGCACGAACAAACGTTAGTGACCCGAACGTGAGATGAACACGCATTTCCTTCTCTTTCTATTCCATCAGTCCCGCAACAAATGATGGTGACACCTGAACACAGACATGAACACGTATTACACCTAAAACATTCATTCTTCAACAGTAAATAAATGACACGTTGAGTTTTTGTTTCTTTCATTCCATTCGTTTCATTATTTTCTTTTGTAGCGAGTTAGGATATTAATATCCTGGTCCGCAACAATATATATATATATATATATATATATATATATATATATATCGTCGGGTACAATGAATCCGTTCTGTTTAACTCTATAACAAAACCCATTGCATATTTCAGATATGTTGACGACACTTTTGCTGTTTTTCCATCGCAAAGTGAAGCGTCGATATTTTTTGATAGGTTGAATTCTTTGCATGGAGCTCTAAAGTTCACTATGTGAGAAAGACAATTCGTTTCCCTTCTTGGATGTTCTTGTCGAACGTTCAAGGGGGCGGGGGGGGCTTTCTCACTACAATTTATAGAAAGCCAACATTTACTGGCCTATATGTGAACTGGTTGTCTTTTGTACCAAAATTATATAAGGTCGGCTTACTTTGGTACATAGAGCCCTGATGATTTGTTCAGCTCACAGATTGGACGCTGAATTCGATAAGACCAGGGAAATATTCATCAATAATGGTTATTCTGTTGACCTTATTGATGACTGTATTTTCAAAAAGGTTGCGGATTTTAAATCCCCTAAAAAAAAGTTTAGACCTTTGAAATACCCGGTTTATTTAAAATTACCGTGGATTGGGGAAAAGAGTAATAGACTTTCCAAACAAATTCGCAGAAGTATTTACGACTGCTTTTATTCTGTGTCCTTGCATTTGGTATATACTACGAAACCTGCATTTCCTTCTTTTCGCAAGGATAGGTTGCCTTACATCCAAAATAGCAATATTGTATATCAATTCAAATGCCAGTGCGATGCTGGTTATGTCTCCCTCCTTGGAGTCTGTCTCTATTGCGGTGCGGAAACCTTCTTTGTGCCGGCAGAAAGAAACATCTAATACATTGTTTCTCTTTGGGGAACTGTGAATTTTTTCTCCCGTTTTTTTTTCCCCCCTCGTTGTGCCAATATTTTAATCGTTTTTTAAACGTTAATAAACTTTATTTTAGTGTCTCTGTATTTTTGGCACATTCAATAGTTCCCCATCAGAACTCTTTACTTTCGACATATTTTACGCTATCGATTTTCTCCTGATGAGATGATAGCTGAACGAGCTCTCGAGAGACTTCCGCCTATTATATTTAAAAAAATATATATATATATATATATATATATATATATATATATATATATATATAAATTCATATATAATATATATATGAATATATATATGAATATATATACACATGTATATATATATATATATATATATATATATATATATATATACATTAATATATATATACTAGCATTTCAGCCCGGCGTTGCCCGGGTGTTTGGATGTGTCTGTTGAACAAAAACAAAAGTGGTAGTAGGAAGGCAGGCTCGAATCCGTACCGCGAAGGAGGAAAAGAACGGGGTAAAACCTAACGTTAATGCTGTTACGGCCATCGCCAAACCGGAAGCGACATTTTTTAAAATTAAGGCTAGACAATCTAAAGGAGAGGATAACTTTAAAAAATAGCGGCGAAAAAAGTGACCCCTCCTCCCCTGTAGAAAAGTGCCTAGTTGAAGGGGAAGATATTAATGTTTTTAGCCAATTTTTCGATATTTGTCGTATGAAAGATCGAACTTTAAAATGATACTGATCTTGGTAAAATCCGTCGCCTCTATTGAAAGTTTTAGGCAGACATGCAAACAGACATACATACATACATGTATATATTGGTAATTAAAAATTTTCGACCCAAACCGATGAAAAAGCTTGCCCTATCTCTGAATACCCTTTATGTAAAATTTCAAATATTTAGACCAGAAATTGTCTGAGTAATTTGGAAGAGACCGCAGAAGTCAATTTTTTTAAAACTTTGACCCCTTTCTTGACCCCCTTAACATTTATTGTTTTGGGCTCAAATTGAGTCATTAAGTTAGATCCATGTCCAATGAACCTATATCTAAAATTTCAAGTATGTAGACCCAAAATTGTCGGAGGAGTTTGGTAGAGTTCTCAAAGGTCAAATCGTTGAATTTTGACCCCTTAATCACAAAATGTCTGGCCAAAAACCGATCACATACATTTTCCCAAATCTCAGTACCCTGTATATCAAATTTCGAGTCTGTAGACTAAAAATTAGCAGAGTTATTGCGTAGGGAAATGTACACAGACAGACACTTTCACTTTTATAGATGTACTAGCATGGGTGGCCGGCGGGTGTTAGGGATTGTATGCTGAGCAAAAAAAATCCGCCCGAAACGGTCAATTTTGTAAAACTTTGACCCCTATTATGATCCCTTAACATTTATTGTTTTGGGCTCACATCAAGTTATTAAGTTGGATCCATGTCCAATGAACCTATATCTAAAATTTCAAGTTTTTAAACCGAAAATTGTCGGAGGAGTTTGGTAGAGTTCTCAAAGGTCAAATCGTTGAACTTTGACGCCTTAATCGACAAATTTCTGTCCGAAAACGAATCACATCGATTTTCCCAAATCTCAGTACCTGTATATCAAATTTCGAGTCTGTAGAATTGACAGAGTTATCGTGTAGGGAAATGTACACACACAGACACACAGATACACACACAGACAGACAGACACTTTCACTTTTATATATATATATATATATATATATATATATATATATATATATATATATATATATATTTATATATATGTATATATATATGTATATATATATCTATTTATTTTCTTCCCACACTGTTAAGTGTTATCAAGGATAAGACGTATCTGAAGAAAAGAAATAGCAATAGTGAATTTAATTCATTTAATTGGCAAATGATTGCCATTTAAAAGGAGGGAAAATGTCGGTGAAAATTTAGGGGACTCTGTACAAAGAAACTATACAGAGCGTCTGTCTAAGGCTAACTTGAAACCCTGTAATGTGAGTTGGTTTACGATCTCATCGAGTAGCTGGTTGCATGGAGATGTCTATCAAACCGAGAATGCTGCTTGGCATTTAAGCCTTCGGAATCATCTAAGATAGACCTTTATATTTAGCAATTTTTTAAAAGTCGATCAAAATAAAGATGGAGATGTCTGTTCACAAATCGTAGATATTATAATCTAAAAAGTATAAGGAAAGTCTTCAAAATAGTAACATGGAGAGAAAAAAGCCTTTACTGGACATACACAAATGCTTGCGGACGTTTTGAACTTTGACCCCTTAATCACAAAATGTTCTCAAAGGTCAATTCGTTGAACTTTGACCCCTTAATAACAAAATGTTCTCAAAGGTCAAATCGTTGAACTTTGACCTCTTAATCACAAAATGTCTGGCCAAAAAAAGGGACTCACATCGATTTTCCCAAATCTCAGTACCCTGTATATCAAATTTCGAGTCTGTAGGATTGACAGAATTATTGCGTAGGAAAATGTACACACACAGACACACAGATACATAGATACACACACAGACAGACACTTTCACTTTTTATATATATGAATATATATGTATATAATAAATAATATAGTAAAAAATAACCAACAATCACGAAGTTGTTTGCTCAGCAACCGACAAGGCTAACATGCTTGCCACTCGGTTTGCCTCAAACTCCACACTGGACCCTTCCAACCACCCCCTACCTGACTTTCCTATGCGGACAGACGCCACACTAGACGATCTGAAAACCACCCCTGCTCAGGTGCATGCTATCATAAAAAACCTTGACACTTCAAAAGCATGTGGACCCGATCTCATCCCAGCTGTGCTATTAAAAAAGTGCTCTGCCAAAGTAGCTCCAGTTCTCTCTAACCTCTACAACAAATGCCTTAAGAATCTTGCTTTCCGAGCTGTTGGAAAACTGCTTCTGTGGTACCAGTATTCAAGAATTCTGGCGAAAGATCGCCAGAATTCTTGAATACTGGTACTACAGATCCATCAAATTATACTGACCCATCAAATTATCGCCCCATTAGCCTCCTCCCACTTTTCGCCAAAATATTTGAGACCATGATTAACCATGCTCTAGTCCATCATCTTACAGATGCTAAACTTCGAACCGGGAAAACAAATGAACACATATCTAAAGAAATGGCAAAAACACTAGAGGATGACCTCCAATCTGTAGTGGAATGGGGACAAAAATGAATGGTCACATTCAATGCTGCCAAGACTAAACTGGTTTCCTCCAATAGTTACAAGAAACCTTCTCGGCCACCAATAGCAATGGCCAGTGACTTAGAGAAAATCCTTCAACCTGCTTGGCCTAACGTTCACAGGAAATATGAGTTGGAACAATTACATTGAAAGCATTGCCAAGAAGGTAGGCTCTCTCTACCGTGCTCAAAAACCACTAACACCCGAAAGTATTCTGTACCTCTATAAGGCCACGATTTGCCCATGTATGGAGTATTGTTGTCACATTTGAGCTAGTGCATCTGCTGCTAGTCTCTCACTCCTAGACAAGGTTCAAAAGAGAGTCACCAATTTGATCGGCCCTGAACTGGCATCTAAGCTTCGGCCTCTGTCCCATCAACGAAATGTCACATCCTTCTGCCTGTTCTACAAGTATTTTAATCGTGAATACTTTGTCGAACTGCAGACACTTGTGCCCCCACGATGTAGACACCCTTGACAAACCCGACAGGCAGCTAAATCCCACCCCCACATTGTAGAGATTCCTAGATGTAAAAGATCTTTCTACTCCAGTTGTTTCTTCCCCAGAACTGATAGACTCTGGAATTCCATGCCAAGTCACTGCTTCCATAACTGTACTGATGTGCAGAAGTTCAAGTGTAACGTGAACCGACATCTTGCTGCCCAAATCCCAACATAGCGCCCCAGTAGTTGTTGCCCCTGATAGTAGCCCCCAACACCAAAGTGGCAATTTGCCTTGTTTGAAAATATAATAAAAACAAAAATTAAAAAATATGAATATAGGAGAACAATAGGAATTGGAAATGAAGTCACAAAACTATATATTGGTGAATATAGATTGGTTCATTTATTCAATAAGGTAATACAAACAATTAGTTGGGGGATAGAAGGGACTCTTTATGCCAAGGCATTTCGAAGACTTATGCTTCTCATCAGAAGAGTAGGGATGTGGCGTCTAGCATGGGATTCATTAGGAACGAAATAGATCAATATATATATATATATATATATATATATATATATATATATATATATATATATATATATATATATATGAGCAAACAGTTAATAAAGCATGTTAAAAAACACTTTGAAATGAGTTAAAAACATATTTAATCTGAAAAGGAAACACTAGATAAGTGGATAGTCCTTAATCCGCGGAGTTTCAAAGAAATACTTTCCTTCTCATCAGAGGGTAGGAATTAGCAAAATGCGAGATCGGATTTTGCAAGCAAAAGTATTTGATGAAACAACAAGTAAGTCAAAGGTCTTACTTGATAAAAAAAAAACTGAAGCAGAGGGAATATAGTGAAGAAAAATGTGATTACACATGAATGGATAGTCTGGTGGAAGATAAATAATCCAGTGACGGTAAAATCCAAATATATAACTTCAAGAAAGTTAATTGAATTTCTATTTGCACAAGTAAAATCCAAGGAAATCCCGTAATTGGAAGAAGATGGTCCATAATAATCCAAAGGCAGAAACCCATGGAATAATTCACAAAAATGTGTACAAGGAAAAAAGGAAAAAATTCCAATAATATTAATAAAAGAAAAATAAGATGTGCTTTTCACTCTATTTCCGAGACATAAATATAAATAAGAAAGATCAGGGAAGAAAAAGAGGAGAAAAAAAATGGTGATAGAGTTAAATATAAAATATAAAATAGAGAAACAAAAGTCAAAATGATCCAGACAGGAAATGTTAAAGGCGCGAAAAAAATATATAGGGCAAAATAATATAGGTCAACTGAAATGTACAGGTCATCACTTAAAAAATGTCAGCAAGAGTTGTTAGAAGACACTAAATGGAAAATAAATAAATAAATTAATAGAAAATAAATAATAAATAAACAATAAATAAATAAATAAATAAAAAATTAAAAATAAAAAAAAATTATTTATTATCACCATTTTCTTTCTCCACTTTCTTTTTCTCTCCTCTTTTTCTTCCCTGATCTTTCTTATATATATTTATGTCTCGGAAGTAGATCCGATCCTGCATTTTGCTAATTCCTCCCCTCTGATGAGAAGGAAAGTATTTCTTCGAAACTTCGCGGATTAAGGACAATAACAAAAATAAGAATTGTATCAGTAATGAAGGATTTCTCCTCCATTAACCAAAAGCAAAAAAGGGGAGATTTAAGTCACTGGAATGCTGAAACTGATACTACACTCAGAAATTCATGTTGAAGCAATGGTTGCCTAATCGCTAACCGTGTTAATGTTTTTATCTATAACATTCAAAAAGCTGCTGAAACAGTTTATGATTTAAACATTACTTTATTTCAAGTATATTTTAAGCAGTGGGTTACGGGATATGAAGTCAGTCCTGGTAATTACTCAAACCGTTTACGATTTAAACATTACTTTATTTCATGTATATTTTTAACAGTGGGGTGGGGGATATGAAGTCGGTTCCGGAAATGACTGCAACCATTTACGTTTTTGACATCACTTTATTTAATGTATATTTTTAACAGTAGGATGGGAGATAAGAAGTCGGTCCCGGAAATGGCTGAAAAAGTTTACGATTATACATTACTTTATTTCATGTATATTTTCAACAGTGGGTTGGGGATTATAAGCTAGTTCCAGAAATGGCTGAAACAGTTTACTATTTAGACATTACATTATTTCATGTATATTTTTAGCAGTCGGTTGGGGGATATAAAGTCAGTCCCGGAAATGGCTGAAACAGTTTATGATTAAAACATTACTTTATTTAATGTATATTTTCAACAGTGGGGTGGCGGATATGAAGTCAGTCTTGGAATTGAATGAGATGTGCAAATATATACTATCAGAAAGCGTCGCCCAGTATTGAATGAGATAGGTGGAAAGCATATAGTAGCAAAATACCCAGCGTCGCCCAGGATCGAATGAGATAGGTGAACGATATATATTAGCAGAATATGCAGCGTCACCTGGGATTGCATAAGATAGGTGAAACATATATACTATGAGAATACCCAGAATTGATTGATTTGTTTGTAATGAAATATATCAAAATTATTATTTAAGTAAGGGGGAGCGACATAGTGGGTTAAAGTTATGAAAATTATTGTCGAAATTAGTAACATATCCAAGAATTATGAAAAATGATGAAATGTGAGTTACTTGATTGGTGTGTTTGTAATGATATAATAAGCCCAGACAATATATCAAATATATTATATAAGTAGGGGGGAGAGACATAATGTGGGTTTTTAATTATAAAAATTATTGTTGAAATTAGTAACATATCCAGAATTATGAACAAAGATTAAATGTGAGTTAATCGATTGTGTGTTTATAATAAAATAATCAGCCCAGGAAATATATCAAAGTAATTATGTTAGTAAGAGAGGGCGATAAGGATGGTTTAAATTATGAAAAATAATTATCGAAATTAGTAACATATCCAAGAATTATGAAAAATGATATGTTATTTAATGCATTAGTGTGTTTGCAATGAAATAATCAGACCAGACAATATATCAAAGTTATTATTTTAATAAGTGGGGCGATGATGTGGGTTAAGATGATGAAAAAAGATTGTCGACATTAGTAACATATCCAAGAATTATGAAAAATGACAAAATGTGAGTTAATTGATTGGTGTGTTTGAAATGAAATAATCATCCCAGATACTATATCAAAGTTATTATTTTAGTAGTGGGGGGGGTGATAATGTGGGTTAAAATATTAAAAATAATTGTCGAAATGAGTAACATATCCAAGAATTACGAAAAATGATGAAATGTGATTCAATTGATTGGTGTGTTTATAATAAAATAATCAGCCTAGACAATATATCAAATTTATTATATAAGTAAAGAGGAAGGAGATAAGGAAGGCTTAAATTATTAAAAATTATTGTCGAAATTATTAACATATCCAAGAATTACGGAAAATATGATGAAATATTAGTTAATTGATTGGTGTGTTTGTAAGGAAATAATCAGCTTAGACAATATATGAAAGTTATTATTTAGTAAAGATGGAAGGGGCGAATATGTGGGTTAAAATTATGAAAAATTATTGTCAAAATAAGTAACATATCCAAGAATTATGAAAAATGATTAAATGTGATTTCATGCATTAGTGTGTTTGTAATAAAATAATAAGACCAAACAATATTTCAAAGTTATTATTTTATTAAGGAGAGGACGATAATGTGGGTATAAATTATGAAAAATGATTGTCGAAATTAGTAACATACTCAAGAATTATGAAAAATGATGAAATGGAGGTTAATTGATTAGTGTGTTTGTAATGAAATAATCAGTCCAGTAAATATATCAAAGTTATTATTTTAGTAAGGTTGGGCGACAACGTTGATTTAAATTATAAAGAATATTGTCGAAATTAGTAACATATCCAAGAATTACGGAATATGATGAAATGTGAGTTGATTGATGTGTGTGTTTGTAATGAAATAATCAGCCTAGACAATATATCAAAGTTATTATTTTAGTAAGGTGTGCGATATGGTGAGTTTAAATGATGAAAAATTATTGTCAACATTAGTACCATATCCAAGAATTATGAAAAATGATGAAATATGAGTTAATTGATAGTTGTGTTTTTTTTATGAAATAATCAGTCAATACAATATATCAAATTTAATATTTTAGTAAAGGGAGAGGCGATAATGTGGGGTGAAATTATGAAAAATTATTGTCGAACATCGTAACATATTCAATAATTATGAAAAATGATAAAATGTGAGTTACTTGACCAGTGTGTTTGTAATGAAATAATCAGCCCAGCAGATATATAAAAATTATCATTTTAGTAAGGGGGCGATACAGTTTTAATAAAAAAGTAGAATAATATGATTGTGCCTTCATTCATGCTGAACAGAACGCTCACAGCATGCCCAGCAACAATATATTACATATGAAAAATGCTGCTGTGGAATTTCCACAGGTCCCGCTAGTTATTATTATTATTATTATTATTATTATTATTATTATTATTATTATTGTTATTTTTATTATTATTATTGTTATTATTATTATTATTATTATTTTTATTATTATTATTATTATTATTATTATTATTATTAATATTATTATTGTTATTATTATTATTATTATTATTGTTATTATTATTATTATTATTGTTATTATTATTTTTATTATTATTATTATTATTATTATTACTTTTATTATTATTATTATTATTATTATTTTTATTATTATTGTTATTATTATTATTATTATTATTAATTTTATTAATATTGTTATTATTATTATTTTTATTATTATTATTATTTTTATTATTAGTGTTCTTCTACTTATTATTATTATTTTATTTTGTTATTATCATTGTAATTATTATTATCATTATCATTATTATTGTTATTATTATTTTTAAAAAAAATTAATTTATTGGTTATTACTGGCAGGTTGTAGACTTCTCAATACCCTGGGACAGGAATGTGAGAGAAAAGGAGAATGAGAAGTGGAGAACAATTATGCTCCATTGGCCTTGGAGATAAGGCGTATACACGGGGTTAAAACACAAATAATCCCGGTTGTAGTTGATACACTAGGAGTAGTATCAAGTCGTCTGGAAGGACAATTGAAAAAACTACAAATCCCCGATGTTTTAGGTGGCCTTCAAACCTCTGCAATTATAGTTACTACATTTATAGGTACCACCAACATCCTTAGGAAAACTCTTGATCTTTGAAGCTCCTGGTTTGAAGCCGGGATTAAGGGAAATCCTCTAGAAATGAATCCCATCCCTTTCCAGGGAGACGTTCATAAACGAAATCAGAATTATTATTATCATTATCATTATTATTATCATTATTATTATCATTATTATTATTATTATTATTATTACTATTAATGTTATTATTATTGTTATTATTATTATTGTTATCATTATTATCATTATTATTATTATTTTTATTATTATTTTCATTATTATTATATTATTATTATTTATTATCATTATTAACATTATTATTTTATTATTATTATGATTATTATTATTATTATTATGATTATTATTAGTAGTAGTATTATTATTATATTATTATTTAGTATTATTTTTATTATTTTTATTATTATTATTATTATTATTATTATTATTATTATTATTATTATTATTGAAAAAAGATTTTGCGTTTTTTTAAAGTTTGATTTATAAAAACCTAAAAAAAAAAGTAAAATGTAAAAAGCTTCTATCGTTACATCATCAATGATCTGATCCTCATCTGGCATCAATTTAAGTGAATGGCTCTCATCTTCAGGAGGCTTTATGTTTTGACAAGCTTCTGGGCTTGGCCTTTACTCCTAATCTAAAATGGATATATTTTTTGTGGTTTTAGTCAATGTAACAGGTTTATTTAGATAAAAATATATACAGTGTTTACTGATGTATTGGAAAATTCAAAATGGCGCCTAACTCTCTTTTTAACACACTAAGTTTGGGAAAAGGTGTTATAAATAAAAAACTAGACAAAATACTGTTAGCTACTCGCTCAATATATGCTATCAAGACATAGGTTGACATTTATTCGGTGGTTTTTTAATAGTATTTTGTCTAGTTTTTTATTTTTTATTTATTTTCCCAAACTTACCGTTATTGTTATTTTTATTATTATTATAATTATTATTATTATTGTTATTTTTATTATTATTATTATTATTATTATTATTATTATTATTTTTATTATTATTATTATTTTCATTGTTATTATTATTTTTATTATTATTATTATTACTTTTATTATTATTATTATTTTTATTATTATTAGTGTTCTTCTACTTATTATTATTATTTTTATTCTTGTTATTATCATTGTCATTATTATTATCATTATCATTATTATTGTTATTATTATTTTTAAAAAAATTACTTTATTGGTTATTACTATTACCACTAATATTATTACTAGTAGTAGTAGTAGTAGTAGCTGTGGTGGTGGTTGTAATGGTGGTATGTGTTTATTATTTTTTATTATTACTATAGCTGTAATGGTAGGTGTTGTTTTTTGCTGTCATTGCTATTGTTGTTTTTGCTGTTAATATTATTGCTACCGATATTAGTGTTGCCATTATCATTGTGGATTTTATTTCTATTGTTGTTGGTGGTGGTAATGGGAATAGTGGTGGTGATGGAGGAAAAAGGTCGGGAGGGGATCTTTGACCTTGGTGGCGAACCCTCCTAGAGATAATGTCTCGATAAAACTATCGGTGGTGGTGTAACCTTAAATTCACTAACCCCATTTATGGGAGAATGTCAAATCAAAATATTGAAAATAACAACGTAAATGAGGCTGGAACATCTTGTGATGGTCTCACGTCAGATATGGGTCCCATTGGTCAACAAGGTGGGTCCTGTCGTCATCATACAACCGTTGGAAATTCTGAGGATGTGGTTGGATATAGGGGGAGTGAGAATTGCCAGAAAGGGTACCAAGACACGAAGGGAGTTGGAATAGTAAATGTAAAAAAACTATGGACGGATGATGAAAGAAGAGTCCTGTGGGAATGCTTTGTAAGAAGTGGAAGTACCAAATCTGGTGGATATATCCGAAAAGTGAAGGAAGAATGGGAATCGAGAGGAGGGGGAGCTAGAAGTGTTTCGAGTTTTGTATCCCAGTTAAAACAAATTAAAAATAACAACCTACTTTCAGTGATTGCAAGAGAAGAGATTGAATGGATGGTTAGGAATGAAATGAATAATGAAAGTAAAATTGATGAAACTAGTTCTGCTGAAAGAACTAAGAGAGTGGAAGTGCAGAAGGGAAATGTAAACGATGATGGGAGGCGGACAACTGAGGAGGTATGAAATCCTATGGTTAGGGTAAGTAATGAGAAAGAGTTTGAAGGATCTACGGCAGATGAGATCATTGACTCTGAGACAATGTAGCCAGTGAACGGAGCAGATGTATGGAGAAGTGGTGATGAAGTTCGAACTTTGACTTGTGTAGAAAAAGAAGTACTTCAGAAGTTAAGAGAGGTTCTTCTTAGAGACGATATCATAGAGATTCCAAGTATGAAGAGTAGTGATAGGCGGAAGGTGAAAAACGAGGTAAAAATAATTCAAGGAGTGAAAGGATGTATAGATTGCTGGAAAAGGGAATGACGAACGTTCTAACAATGTTGAAACAGAAGGTCCACACTGGTGGTATAAAAATTAGGAACTTTGTTGGAAAAAGGGTTGCATTTTGGCAGAATAACCTTTTCCGGAACAATCAGTTTCAGCTGTATAAAGAATTAAATGGTAGTAAACAGGTGGGAAATAAAAACACTCCAAATGCAAAAGATGCAAGGAAGTTCTGGAGTGGGATTTGGTCTGTCAAAGGGCGATAATAATGAGAAGGCTAGCTGGTTGGGAGAGGTAAGAGAAAGGCTATCAGAAATGCAGCAGATGGAGAACGTTGAGATAACCATCGATAACGTTAAAGCTGGCATACGAAGGATGACAAACTGGAAGGCACCTGGTCCAGATGGAGTGATGGGCTTCTGGTTTAAACAGTTTCCATGCCTTTATCCACCAATAGCTGCTGCTCTGCAAAGGGTTGTAGAGTCGGAAGATGTCCCTGATTGGCTTGTGAAGGGAAGAACAACACTGATTAGGAAAGATCCTGCAAAAGGAACAGATACCAATAATTATAGACATGTCTGCCATTGATGTGGAAACTGTTGACTGGAATATTTGCGGAGAAAATTTATGAATATCTAGAGAATAATGGTGTTTTTCCTGACGAACAAAAGGGGTGCCGGAAAAGCTCGAGAGGTACTAAAGAGCAACTACTAATTGATAAAGCAATAATGTAGGATGCGAAGAAGAAGAGAAATCTGAGCGTAGCATGGGTCGATTACAGAAAGGCTTATGACATGGTTCTTCAATTATGGATACATGAAATACTATTGATGATGAAGGTTGTTGAGAATGTGGTAGGGCTTTTGGAGACAAGTATGGCTCAATGGAAAATGGTGCTGACAGCAAACAGAGAGGAGATAGGGCAGGTTGGCATTAAACGTGGGATATTTCAAGGAGATTCGTTATTTCCACTTCTTTTTGTAATGATAATGATGCCACTGAGCATCCTTTGAAGAGAGAAAAACTGGGGTATAACTTTGGATCTGGTGACAGATGCCTTAACCATCTACTGTTTATGGATGATTTGAAAATATTCGGTAAAAATGAAAAGGAAATGGAGAGACTGGTAGACCGCCAACCCCCAATATTTCCTCCTGTATCAGAAAACACGCTATGTGATATACGTATATCTGTACGTGATGTTGCCAAGCTAATCAAAAACCTTGATTCCAGTAAAGCAACTGGCCCTGATGGTATTCCAATTATAGTACTCAAAAAACTTCAACCTGAACTAGCGCCCATACTTACAAAACTGTTTAAACGTTGTCTTAAGGAGAATAGTTTCCCATCTCCCTGGAAAATCTCATCAGTATGCCCTGTATTTAAGAATTCAGGTGATCGCTCATCCCCCTCTCAGTACAGGCCAATAAGTCTCCTGTGCGTCATGAGTAAGTTGCTAGAATCTGTGTTAAATACAGAAGTAATCAAACATCTCAACAAAAATAACCTTCTTAGTGACACTCAATATGGTTTCCGTTCTGCTAGATCTACAGCAGATGTCCTTACAGTTATATCGCATAGGATTAGCAAATCTCTCGACGGTGGCAATCTTTCTAGGGCAATTGCTCTTGACATATCTAAAGCCTTTGATAGGGTATGGCATAAAGGTTTACTTCATAAGATCGCTAGCTATGGTATAGCTGGAAAAGTCTTCTCAATTATTAAATCATTTCTTTCTGATAGGTTCATAAGAGTAGTAGTTGAGGGGCAAAAATCAGAAGCTCACAGTATTAATGCCGGTGTCCCTCAGGGATCCATCCTGGGCCCAACTCTTTTCCTGATCTACATTAATGATCTTCCAAATCATATCCTTACATCATTTGTAGACATTTATGCTGACGACACTACCATTTATGGTACCACATCTAAACGAGCAAGTACTCTCCAATTCTCTCTCCTCTGATCTTGAGCATGTAGTACAATGGGGAAAGGAGTGGCTGGTTACTTTTAATGCATCTAAAACCAAGCTTCTCTCTTTACATCATCAACATTTTAATCCACATTTGTCATCAATTGAAATGAATGGCTCTCGTCTTCAGGAGGCCTCAAGTTTTGACAAGCTTCTGGGCTTGACCATTACTCCTGATCTTAAATGGAACACGTATATCAAATCTGTTGCCAAGGCCGCTGGAAAAATGGTGGGATCTTTCTATCGTTCCAGTAGATATCTCACTGCTGATGCTATTCTCTATCTATATAAGAGCCAGGTACGTCCAAGGATGGAATACTGTTGCCACATCTGGGCAGGAGCTGCTAGAAAGGACTTGTCCTGCCTTGATAGAGTTCAAAATAGACTTCGTAGCCTCGTAGGAGATGTCCTTTTCTCCTCCTTACAACCTCTATCTCACAGAAGAGATGTTGCGAGTTTGTCTCTGATGTATCGTTATTTTCATGGAAAGTGTTCAACTGAGCTTCAATCTATGGTCCCCCCTCGCCAAACTTTCACAAGAAACACTCGTCTAGCTGTAAACACTATCAATAATTTCCCCCACTCTTTATCTGTGCCTAAACTTAAACATAGATTCCATGAACAAAGCTTCTTTCTTAGAACTGCACGCCTGTGGAATTGTCTTCCGTTTTCCTGCTTTCCGGCTGACTACAATATGGTTGTGTTCAAGTCTAAGGTAAATAAGTTCTTGATGAGCCGTTCCATATAAGTTATTAAATTTACCAAATTTTCATTACTAATGATTACTATATTGACCAACTTCTACTGTACACTCTTTAACCTTTATCCTTGAGTGGCCTCTGGGCCTTGATAATGTGGTGATGCCTTTGTAAAAAAAAAAAAAAAAAAAAAAAAAAACTTCTGGGGACATAGTCAGGAGACATTGGGATGGAGTTCGGGATTAGTAAATGTGCGGTGCTGGTGATGAAAAGAAGAGTAAAGGTTCATTCGAATGGAATAGTGCTGCCAAATGGAGAAATCATGAAAGAAATAGAAGATACAGGATATAAATATTTAGGAGTGCTGGAGGGTGTATGCATCATTAACAGAGAAATGAAAGAAAAAGTCAGGAAGGAGTATCTTAGAAGAGTGAAACTAATTGCAAAGTCAAAACTGTATGGAGGAAATCTAATGAAAGCAGTAAATGCATGGGCAGTCAGTGTTTTGAGATACAGTCCGGGAATTTTAGAATGGTCTGATAAGGATTTGCATGTCATGGATATCAAAACAAGAAAAGTTTTAGCAATGTTTGGTATATTTCACATGCGAAGTAGCGTAGCAAGTTTCTATCAAAAGAGGAAAGATGGTGGGAGAGGATTGAAAAGTTTAAAAGATTGTGTTAGAACCGAGGAGATGTCGTTGAAGGAGCATGTGGTTAGGAGTATAGAGTGGATGCTTAAGATTGTGGCCAATAAAGTGGAGGTATGTGAGACCAAGGGTGATTATGTGAAACGTATGGATAGAGAAAGGGCAGAGGAACTGGCTAGGAAGAAAATGCATGGAAGGTTCTTCCAGGATATAGCAGAAGTGGCTGATGAAAGATCATGGTAATGGCTTAGAGCTGGGTATCTGACTAAGAGTACTGAAGCTTTTGTTTGTGCAGCACAAGAGCAGGCATTAGGAACACGATTGTTAAAAAAAGTGGTTCTAGGAGAGGAAGTTTCTGCAGAATGCCAGATTTGTGGTAAGACCTCAGAGTCAATTGCGCACCTTACAGCAGGGTGTAGTGGATTGGCCCAGAGAGGCTACTGCAAAAGACACGATCGCATGGGACTCCGGATATATTGGGAGGTGTGTAAGAGGGTTGAGGTGAAGTGTGCTGGAAAATGGTTTGAGGAGGTGCCTGATGAAATGAGAACAAGTGAGGATGGCAAGGTAGAGGTATGGTGGGACAAAAATGTCATAACGACCAAGCAATTGGAACATAATCGTCCGGATTTGGTCGTCATTGACAAGGTTTCAAAAAACTGGCAGATTGTAGACTTTTCAATACCCTGGGACAGGAATGAGAGAGAGAAGGAGAATGAGAAGTGGAGCAATTATGCTCCATTGGCCTTGGAGATAAAAAGTGGAGCAATTATGCTCCATTGGCCTTGGGGTTAAAACACAAATAATCCCGGTTGTAGTTGATACACTAGGAGTAGTATCAAGTCGTCTGGAAGGACAATTGAAAAAACTACAAATCCCCGATGTTTTAGGCGGCCTTCAAACCTCTGCAATTATAGGTACCACCAACATCCTTATGAAAACCCTTGATCTTTGAAGCTCCTGGTTTGAAGCCGGGATTAAGGGAAATCCTCTGGAAATGGATCCCATCCCTTTCCAGAGAGACGTTCATAAACGAAATCAGAATTTTTATTATCATTATCATTATTATTATTATTAATGTTATTATTATTATTATTATTATTATTATTATTATTATTTTTATTAATATTGTTATTATTATCATTATTATTATTTTTATTATTATTTTTATTATTATTTTCATTATTATTATTATATTATTATTATTTATTATCATTATTAACATTATTATTTTATCATTATTATTATTATTATTATTATTATTATTATTATTATTATTATTAAGAATTATTGAAAAAGGATTTTGCGTTTTTTTTAAGTTTGATTTATAAAAACCTAAAAAAAAAGTAAAATGTAAAAAGCTTCTATCGTTACATCATCAATGATCTGATCCTCATCTGGCATCAATTTAAATGAATGGCTCTCATCTTCAGGAGGCTTTATGTTTTGACAAGCTTCTGGGCTTGGCCTTTACTCCTAATCTAAAATGGATATATTTTTTGTGGTTTTAGTCAATGTAACAGGTTTATTTAGATAAAAAAAATATATACAGTGTTTACCGATGTATTGGAAAATTCAAAATGGCGCCCAACTCTCTTTTTAACACACTAAGTTTGGGAAAAGGTGTTATAAATAAAAAACTAGACAAAATACTGTTAGCTACTCGCACATTTTTTTAATAGTATTTTGTCTAGTTTTTTATTTTTTATTTATTTTCCCAAACTTACCGTGTTAAAGAGAGAATCGGCGCCATTTTAAATTTTCCAATGCACTATATGTTTTTGAAGATGAGTAAACAATAAACATGTTTTATATTGAATAAAAACACAAAGAATATATCCAGTTTGGTAGAAAAATAACTTATCTTGCCTTTGATAACGTTTATTTGTTATATATTTGTTTTTTGACAACTTTTTCGAATCTATGTGTACAGTAATACAAACCCCAATAATTTCAAAACAAAATACAGAATAACAAAAAAAAGGGGGGGGACTATTTGGAGTCGTCACCGGTTCCGGTTACAGTCACGCGGAAAACAAGCTGACTATAACTATTTGAATTAGAGTGAAACGATCAGACAAGGGAGATAATCGTGTTTTGACCGAACGACTTGATTATCTCCCTTTGCTCGAGGCCGCTTATGACTAAAACAAGAAATGGCGATTTTTATAATCGAACAACCCTTAAAATGTCGGTTGTGGAATAATTTGCATTTGGCTTTCAAAAATAACAAGACAAAACAAATTTAGGATCCCCTCCCCTTCAAAAAAATGTGAGTATAATTTATTTGTACTTTATTATTTATTGGCATTTTGTATTTGTGTGTGAAATAAATCATAACGGACGATCCAACTTATTTATCGTGTTGAAAAAAAAATCGGAACTTAACTTGACTTGTGCAGTTTATAGACCGTAGTAAAATAATAACGTTTTTACTTAATTATTTATTTATTTATTTTATGGCGGACGTCTTCGAGATTGCCTTCCACCTCTAAATTCCACAATGTTCACTTTTTAAAAAACTTTTGGTAAATTTTTACGACGTGCCTCCCCATGTTAAGAACGGCTTTCGGATTAAACACCATCCAACCTCTTAACATGGGGAGGTTGGGCGATGTTTGTTCCGAAAGCCGTTCTTAATATGAGGTTGTTGTGGATGTTTTCTACTACATTGGGGCTAGTCGTAAAAAAATACCAAACTTTTTTCATCGATTAAAGATTTTCAGACAAATAAATAAAAAAAATTAAAAAAGATAATAAATAAAATTGGGCTTATGCATTTGTGTTACCGTGATTTATTTAAATAGATTTTTTTTTTTTTTTTTTTTTTTTTTTTGGTACTGGTCGCGATTAGAGTTCCCTGCCGAACACCCTTAAAAAACACTGACTTCTCCCTTAGTTGCCATAGTAACTAAACGATCATGAATTTTTATCGACTTTGTTTTACTGTTTATGAATATTGAAATAAAAGACATTACTACACATTTATTAATAATATCTCACTTTTAATCACTTTTATCGACTTTTTCTTTTCTTTTTTAAATAGCATTTTCTTTTTAAATGACTACGTTTTAACCTTACAATTGAATAAAAAAACATTAAACTTTAATTAAGCTTAGAAATACGATTTAAAATATAGCGCGGATCATAAGTGCACTGCACTAGCACCCATTCTTTTATTAATAAATGTTTATTAATTATTTTTCTTTTAATTTTCATAAACAGTAAAAACGTCATTTAAAAAGAAAATGCTATTTAAAAAAGAAAAGAAAAAGTCGATAAAAGTGATTAAAAGTGAGATATTATTAATAAATGTGTAGTAATGTCTTTTATTTCAATGCTCATAAACAGTAAAACAAAGTCAATAAAAATTCATGATCGTTTAGTTACTATGGCAACTGTCAGTGTTTTTTTTTTTTTTTTTTTTTTTTTTTTCAGGGTGTTCCGGCAGGGAACTCTAATCGCGACCAGTACCTTTTTTTTTTCAGGTTAAATTCAAGTTTCACGATATTTTTATTATTATTAAATTTTTAGATAAAGTACAGAATAGTTATAAAATACCCTCCCCATGTTAAGAATGACTTTCTAAACAATAACGTTATTATTTCAGCACGGTCCGTATTCTGCATGAGTACCTCTTTTGTTTATTAAATTGTTAGGTGAAAATACAGAATAGTTACAACCCCCCCCCCCCAATGTTAAGAATGGTTTTCTAGATAATGACATTATTATTTCAGAATGGTACCTTCTCTGCATAAATACCGTCTTTTGTTTATTAACTTGTTAAGTGAAAGTATAGAATAGTTACAAAACACCCTCCCCATGTTAAGAATGGCTTTCTAAATATTATTTCTAAGCACAGGGTGAACGTGCACTGTTGATTACGGGGAGATTGAAAATAAGATAATGTCTTTCGGAATAAGGCACCCCCCTCGAAAGCCGTTCTTAACATGGGGAGGTAGGGGGTATTTATACTACACTGGGGCACATAGTAATTAGTTCTTTCCGGAATTAATCATTGTCTAGTTTAATTTTTTTGTTATTTATTTCATGCTTCGATCATAGTTTAAAATAACGATTTCTCCCTCTGATTCTGACGACAGGTGCCCGAAAAAAATGCCGTCTCCATTTTTGGCGATAAACTGTAGTGTTAACCTTATTTTTTATAATTCTGTTATAAAAAGTGCAATTAAAGATTAATACATCCCCACGGACGATCCAACTTGTTCAAATTTTTTTAATCGGTTATTGTGCAGTTTACAGTACTGAAATAAGGTTATTATTTAGAAAGCCATTCTTAACCTGGGAAGGGGAAGACGTTTTGTAACTATTCTGTACTTTCATCTAACAATTCAAGTGGAATACGGACCATGCTCAAATAATAACGTTATTATCTAGAAAGCTATTCTTAACATGAGGAGTGTTTTGTAGCCATTCTGTACTTTCACCTAACAATTTAATAAACCAAAGATGGTACTTATGCAGAATACGGACCATACTGAAATAATGTTGTTATTATTTAGAAAGCCATTCTTAACATGGGGAAGGGAAGACATTTTGTAACTATTCTGTACTTTCCTTTAACAATTTAATAAACAAAAACATTGAATTCAACTTGAAAAACTTGAAAAAAATTTTTTTTCTTTTTGGTGTCTTTTGTTTTGTTTTTGTTTTTTTGTTTTTTGGCAGCGTCACTAACTTGCAGCGTGACCGTTTTATTTTTTAAGTGTAAAAAAAACAAAAAGAAAGTCACGCTGCAAGTTAGTGATTCTGTAAAAAGATACCGGAAAAAAAATGAATTTAACTTGAAAATCGTATCAAAAAAAAAAAAAAAAAAATTAGCACGACATATAAACTGCAAAAGTACTTTTTTTTTTTTTTAATTATTATTATTAGAGTTTGTTGAAAGTGCTCTGTTTTTTGGGTTGTTTAAAAAATGGAATGGAAATTTTAATTTCGTTCTGTTCTAATATTTGTTTTTTTAATTCCTCTGTCAAAAAAAAAACAAAAAAACATCAAACTTAAGAATGCGTGAAAAAAAATTGAATAATTCGACCTCCTATGTTTTCAAGCTTATAACGACTTGCAAAATGTAATTCAAACCCTAATTTTTCCTTTTTTTTTTTTTCAATTAAAGGAGCAAAGACCAAATTTAAAAAAAAATAACAGGTTTAATAGCAAATTATGCAATATTTGTTTTTTTAAATCGGTTTTCTTTAAAAAAGATTTGAAGAAAATCAACAAAATTTTACTTACTTCGATTATAAAAAATCGATATAAATTTGAAAAAATCACTTACCTATAAAAAATACTATTCAATGTGTAGTTCCATTCTTCATTGTTAAGAATTTATCCATATTTATATTTTAATTTCCATTTATTTTTTAAATAAAAGAATTTTTTAAACGACTATTTGAAAAAAGGCGCCATTACGTAAGCATTTTTATGTTCTTATCGAAACACCAGAAGTACTGGTTTGTTCTTGGTTAGAACTACGGATGGACAGAATGAAGTAAAAACCACACATTTGCATTAGCCATTCTAGCCTTGTGCATGAAATGTGTTCCCATAATTAAAAACTAGTCAAATTTTACTTATACTTTTAAAAAAAAACAAGTCAAGGAATTTTTTTTTCTTTTCTCAAAGAAATACATATATTTTTGATTTAATATATTTTAATTCTACTTTATCGAGTGAATTTTATTTTTTAATATCTAAAAAAAAAAAAACATTGAATGAAATAGAAGAAATTGTCATCAGTGTCCAATACTTACTGGACAATATAAGCAGAACATAGGTTTCCAATTACAAAAAAAAAAAAATCAACATGGTTTTACACTTTGGACTTTAAGGTAAATTTCCAAAAGCATTTCTTTTTTTCATTTGTTTTAATTTACATTATATTATTTATTGATTTTTTTTTATCTTCAATTTCTGATATATAAAACTTTGGTGTGTAAATTAATTCTTAAAAAATTTTGATAGACATTTCAAGATGGGGGAGTGAATTTAAAAAAAAGTCGTTTGTCTAAAATATTATATTCGGTTTATTGGAAAGAGAATAAAATTTCACATTGACCCTGAAAATATCATAAAAATTTAAGAATAGAAAACTTTGAGAGATTTTTAAAGTTTAAAATTGAATAAAAATTAACTCGTAAAATTCAATTGATTTCATTACATAAAAAATGGCTGCATGAAGGTGCGCCAGCACTTTGTAAACACTGTTTTTTAAAAAGTAATATTTCTATTACTTTTTAAACAACTTTAATAGTTTATTTTGGAAGTATATTCCATAAAGAAAATAAACAATCAACTTTTAAAAGAGAAATTACGAGTTTTTTATATTTTACTAGCAAAAGTACCCATCGTTGACTGGGTTCAAAAACAGCCTACAGAAAATGGACTCTGATTTATGAAAGTATGATAGCTTATGAAAAGGAAGGGCTGTAAAGAGATAGCTTCGAAGTTGGGGGTATCAAAACCAAAGCAAAATATGATGAAAGTAAAAATAAAATAGATAAACCCCATAATTTATTATACCATACCTGTTCACACTGAAACAATTATCACAATATTCTGTGGATCTATATAAAAAAAAAGTTATTAAACTTTGTGACATATTTCCATTCTATTGAGGTCAGGTGCGAACGAACACCCCATAATTTTATTATACCATATTTCTTCAAACTGAAACATAATTATCAAAGTATACTTACGCAGATAGATATGAGAAGTCTTTATTAAAGTTTATGCCTATTTTCATTCTATGGAGGCCAGGCGTGAACGCAGACCCCATAATTTTATTATATCATCCCTATTTAAGTTAAAACATACTTATCAAAGTATTCTTATGTACATCTATATCAAAAACACTTGTAAACGTTTTTTTTTTTTTAATTTTTTATTTCCATACTTTGTGGACCAAGCGCGAACGCAGACCCCACAATTTTAATGGACCACCGTTCTGCCAGATCAAACATACCCATTCCTGTGTCTCGATACATCCTCTGTCATTATATGTAATCAGTTTTTTAAAATAGTCAACCATATAGGAGCCTATTCGTGACCAGACACAGACAGACAGACAGACACACATACACACACACACACACACACACACACACATTCAGCTTTATATTATAGATATATAAAGGAAAATAATAAGAATGGAAACTGAATTCACAAAAACTATATATTGGTGAATATAGAATAGTTCATCTATTTAATAAAGGTATACAAACATTTAGTTGGGGGATAGAGGGGACTCTTTATACCAAGGTATTTCGAAGTACAATGCTTCTCATCACAAGAAAAACATGAAGATGCAATGTCTAGCATGGGATTTATCAGGAACAAAAATCATTAGAATTAAAGATGCTGTTAGGGGGATCTATATTGAAATCTAAGATAAGGGAGGAGCGTATTATATAAAGTGTAATATAAAAAGGTGTATAGGGTTTTTATCATAGTCTTAAATGATGTAGGTAGTTTATGTTTTCGGACTCAAGGGGAGGTATAGTGGTGGATGTGAAGTAAACCTTTATGCCATACTAGATGTCATGCATGTTATGAGAATTAATGAAACTAATGCACTAGTGAGGCAATGTTATTATTTAGAAAGCCATTCTTAACATGGGGAAGGGAAGACATTTTGTAACTATTCTGTACACGTTGCACTAGTGAGGCAATGTGAAGGTTCGGAGGTGAATTAAAGGAGTAAGTTATTAAGTGAGTATTGTGAGTAGTTGTAAGACTATAATAATAAATATCAGAAGATAATATACAGGGTGTCCGTAAAGTTACTATACAGTCTTGATTAAATAAACCTGTAAAAAAAAAAATATTAACTATTAATACAAATATAATACAATAAAACAATAAGATTGTATAGTAACTTTACGGACACCCTGGATATTAGATAATACATAATAATCCTAGAGCTGGTGACTTGATCAAATCACCGGTTTGCAAATCTAAACTGCTTAAGGAGTAGATAGGCTCTGCCTATCTACTCCTCCATATTCCTTCTTTGCCTATTAGCCAGGAGCAGAGGTGCGGCCACAAGGACTCATTAGAGACGTCCAGTGCTTAGCCTTTTTTCCTGACTGGGGCAATGAATGCCGTCCCCTAAATTTGCCTTATTCCCATCTCCTATAACTGGGCATCTTAGGGGTGCTTATTTACCATCTGTGCTAACATGATTGGACTGCGCCTCTCCTGTTGGACAGGTTTGAGGGTACCGGTTTGACAGTTGTTGGTTGCTGTTTCCAATTGACATTACAGAAGCCCTTTGATAGCGCTTAGAGCGGCTGTTCTATCATCAGTTGTGTAATATCGGGATATTTGTAGTGCCATGTCACGCATGGAAAGGCACCCTATACTCATCTCTGGTCGGCATTCCCGAAGCCACATTCCTGTGGATGAGGAGCCGGCTGATGGTCTACTAGTGTTGCATGATGGTGCCTATGCACATGCGTTTTGCCTAGCACCTCAATCTAGATCTGAAACTACTAAATAGAATGAAATGATAGCTCAATCCAAAAAAAATGTTCAAACCAGACACACACTCTTATATAGAAGGGAGCCATGTGTTTTGCTGTTTTTCGATACACAGAGATAATAAGGGTTAGTATTTAAGTTTCACTTTTTTTTGTAGACATTTGCTATGGTAATGTACATCAAACTCAGTATCCCTTTAATGCACGGGTAATGATTAATACGGATTAGTATTCAATGCAAATACAGACACAAATTAAACCATATTTTCAGTTTTTATAAAGTATCTATTCTAAGTCGACTGGTTATAAACTTTGCCCGTTTTTAAAAGGCTGAATGAGAATATGGCAGTGTGTTCTAATGGAACCACTTACTAATCACTCCGCAAGTGAAAAAATAAAAAATGGTATTCATATATAAGTGCTGCAGATGACGAGTATGATTGTTTTCCTGTTGGTAAGATTGAGTCTGGTCATTTGTGGGTCCTCGAGTCTGTCGAGGCCGATCCTTGACCCGCAGACTTTATTGCAGGGAGGGGGGAGCATGTGTAGGTGGTCGACTGAGTAGTGGAAGAGGCGGAAGGAGCTGTGTTGGTGGTAGATCTCTCCTTTCTCTGCTTCATCCTTTTTTGGCCCTGTCGGTGGGGCGTTAGAATACGCCGACTGCCCCCCTGCAGAGGGTAAAAGTCCCTCAATGGGGGTCCTGGATATGACCTTAAACTATATCCAGTGGTGAAGCCCCAGCATGTGGGCTTTTGGGAGTGTGGAGCCACCCTTTAATTACCATTGCTCCCAGGTCCACTCTGACCCGGAGTGGTAGCACCTGTTAGGGTTCCAACTATGGGTTAAATAGAAACCGACGTGAAAACAACAAATATATTCTATTTAAAAAATTTTTCTTCAAAATCTTTGGATTCGGCATTAAATAACCCGAAAAGGGTTGATATGCTGTAAAACAAAAACAGCCAACCAATCCTCCTTTTTTCAGCGGCTCTGTATGTATGTATATATATATATATATATATATATATATATATAGATAGATAGATATATCGGAAGTAAACATACCACGCAAAACATACATTTACATCACACGCAATGTATTTTATTCATAGTATAATTCATCTTACACGTGTTTCGTTAAATCATGGAAATTCATAAAACATCTCATCAGAGATAGATTTGTTTCTCAGAAAAAGTACAAAGTTATAGATATTTTTCCCTGGTATAAATGATTCAATGTGGCATGGAAGCTATGACTCACCATCTATCTATCTACTGAGAGGCATTCATGTTTTCATTGTTGCTCATTATTTTTTATGTTGCTCAGGTGTCTAGACTATCCACATATTTTTCATAGTCTTCCTCTGCTTCAGTTGCGATCTGGTTGCGTTGTCTATTGCCTGGACTCGCCTAGTTCCACTTTCTTCTTGGATAATTCTGTTGTATATTGGTTTATATTGGAGGAGATGATATATTAAAATGTGTCATGTGTTATCTAGTGGATGTAAGATATTGTTCTTTTAACAGACAGATAATAAACGTATAAATCGTATGTATGTTGTTTAGTTAGGAGGACATGATATTGACATGTAAACTTAATCATGTTGTATCAGACTTATCACTCAGGATATTTTTACAGTTCATATATAAGAATAATAATATATGCTTCATACCTTTTCCTTGAAGAGTTCTTTTAACTTCCTGCTGCTCCGTGAGGAACCATGAAGCGATCAGCACCATATAATTGAGACATCTGTTCTTATTTGTGAAACAATTAAAACAACTCTTTATATTTTTGTAATATAAATTTATTACAGTTTTCTCAAATGGTTTTCACAGGATCTGCAGTTAGTCTACATGTTCTGTTCTTACAGACCACTCCTAGCTGTCTGTCCACCCTTGTCTAGACGTCTGTCTGCTCTGCTGGTCAATCCTCAAATCTCAAATCTCTCCAAAACTAATTACATCACGTGTTCTCTTACGTCACCTAATTACATGTCTCATACCAATCTAATCCACCTAGTTATTTGTTTATTCAAAACCCCAAAATAATGTTTACATCTATTTTCTATTTTCACATTCCTTTTGCGATTCACACGTCAATCATTTCTTCCTCAATTTAATTGTTTATTCTTCTAATCATAATAACTGATCCAGCAACCATCCGTCACTCAAATCAATTAATAAGAATACAATAACAATAATAATAATGTTTTGAGCATTGCTCCCGCTTGCCACAGTTAACTAATACTACGCTACGATCACAGCCTAAATCAATTAATAAGAATACAATAACAATAATAATGTTTTGACCATTGCTCCGGCTTGCCACAGTTAACAGATACTACGCTATGATCGCAGCCTAAAAGGTCATAACATTACAATTCTCATGTCATGTATTTTTTTCTTTTTTTTTTACACAGCGATCACCACTTATCAAGGCCCGGAAGCCACTCGGGGATAAGGGTTATTGCAAGTACATTACGTTAGTGTGGAGATTTTATTGAAGTGTTTACTTCATTAGGAATTTGTTACTATCTTTACCAAGCAAGGTGTTCTGATTCAGAATCCTTATTCTTGCTATTGTACAGGGAAAAGCGTGGAGGTATAAGGCAGAGGTGTAAAGATAGGGTTAGGGTTAGCCGGACTGAACTGCTGATATATATATATATATATATATATATATATATATATTATTAATGAAATCAAAAGGATGTAGTGTTTACCTGATATAAACTTCAATCTAATATTAATAATAGTATTATTAATAATAGGATTAATGATATTAATAATAGTATTTGTATTAAACTAGCGGGGGAGGGGCTTATATATATATATATATATATATACCCGGGTGTTGGGGGAGGGGGGTGATCAAGACAACCTTGTTTTAAAAAAAAAATGTTAGCCGGGTGTTTGGAGGTGTAAAAGGAAAAAAAAAGTTTCAGTAGGAAAGTAGGCTTAAACCCCGAACCTTTGACGTGGAGGTGGAAACAAAATGGAAAAAAACTCTGGAACCTAATCATCTCGGCCACGAGAGAAGAGGAATGAAAAACATCTTAATTTATAGAATGAAATTGACATGTGCAAGAAACTGAAGTCACGTGATGTTTGACCTTGAAACATGACGCGTCTGCAAGCCAGTTTTCGCTTTTTTTATACTGAAAACGAAAGATACACGGGACACTCTAAAATCTGGAAAAAATAGCGCACGAAAGTCGGGCAAATTAAATAGACAGGCGACCCCCCCCATTCGTAACTCTTAGATATTATCATTTAGATGTGATATAAAAAGTTTTAAGAAGGAATGATCTGAGCGAGAAGTCCAGTAAAAAAAGCCTTTTACAGACATACACAAAAAGCGAACATGCATACATACATTTTCGCTTTTATATTTATAGATGTTTTAATCCCAACCGAATAAAAAATCTCAATGCACAGAAGAGAGTAGGGCTTATTATAAGAGAAAGAAAATTAAAACAGTGAGTAGAAATTTAGAATAAAAAAGAATTAAGGTTGATAAAGGTGGATAAAAAGACAAACATAATTAGGATGTCGATGAATGGCGTGGTGATAATAGGGGAAAAATATATTAGTATTAATGTATTTATTTGCTTCCCCACCAAAGCAAATTAGGCACAAGGCCGTTTTTAATGTGAGGTAAAAACCAGCTCCCCTAAAAGTAGGCAAAAAGAGGGCACTCTGGTTACCAAAACTAATCATTGTCCCAGTATTGGGGGTTTCCCCTCTATTGACTGGTACAAATTATCTTAAGTGCAGCATCTGCAGAACAGATACTACACTTTGATCCCGGCCCGAAGGCCAAGTATTTATTTGCTCCCCTACCGAGCAAATTAGGCACAAGGTCGATTTTTAATGTGAGGAGTGAAGGGGAAATGGGGACCAACTCCCCGGGGAGGAGGGGAGCTGGATAGTGACAATTGATATGAAGGGTTGCCCCTATATTGACCAAGGTCTTATCTGTGGGGTCGCCCCACATAGGGTCTTTGCTTGCAGCATCTGCCGGAACAAATGGTGTTTATTTGCTCCCCCACTGAGCAAATTAGGCACAAGGCCGTTTTTAATGTGAGGTTAAAACCAGCTCCCCTAAAAGTAGGCAAAAAGGGGGCACTCTGGTTACCAAAAATAATAATTGTCCCAGTATAGAGGGTTTCCCCTCCATTGACTGGTACAAATTATCTTAAGTGCAGCATCTGCCGGAACAAATGCTACACTTTGATCCCGGCCTGAAGGCCAAGAACAACAGAAAAAAGGCAAGCCTCTAAATAGGTAAGTTCCTCCTGCAAATGCCCTGGTGAATGGCTGCTGTATCGTTTCTTTCGGTGCAATCGAGGCTGGTTGTGGCGTCGGTGTTGAAAGTAAGTGTTACTATCAAGCAAATAATTCTTGCATTAAATCATTTTGGGCACAGTTTGTACAAGAAAAGGCATTAGTTAAATTCAGGGCTTCTCTTCAAACTAGCTTTCTCTAGAATTACCTGCAGTACGAGCCCATAGGACTCTTATCGAGGATGTTGCACTAAGACTCCTTTCTTTTTATCATCAAACTGGCAGAGAATGCACTGCTTCCAGTTAATGGACTCCTTGGTTTGACATGCCTCCTCTCTATTTTGCGACTCATCACTCATGCTTAACCTACAAACACACATAGAATTACAGTAATGTTAGTATAGCAATACAAAAACACAAGTTCTCACATTATCAGAGGTAAATTAGCAATTTGAATTAATGATATAACAGCAAGAGTTTTTTAGGAACAACTGAAGTATGAATTTATAAATGATACATATTTTTTTATTACAAAGATATTGCAATAAAACAACACCACATCAGTTTGAACCCAGTTATGAATCTAAAGATTGATGTTAAAATGTTGTTGCTTTATAACTACCACCATTGGCTTCTCTGACCCTGAAAATGCAGGTTTAGCAGTTAAAATCAGTGTTTCAGCTTATTTAGAGGCCAAGATATTACAAAATATACATTTTACAGCGGATATTTTGTAAATTTCAATATGGCCGCCATATACACATCTGGGAAAATTTTATAACCACCACCATTGGTTTCCTTGGCCCTGAAAATGTAGATTTAGCAGTTAAAATCAGTGTTCCAGCTTATTTAAAGGCCAAGATATTACAAAACGTATATCTTACAGCGGACATTTTGTAAATTCCAATATGGCCGCCATATACGCATCTGAGCAAATGCAAACATTGATTTTCTGATTCCTGAGACAAAAACCTTTCCAAAAATGTTTGCAAATCTTCAAAAAACTCCTACAAAATTACATTAGAAACCTGACTATTCTCTCGGATTTAAGAAAAATGAATTGTAAAATAGGTTTTGTGACTTACTTTCCTCTGCAATAAGTGTAGTATCTGTTCTTCAGATGTGGCACTTCCATTTCTCGTTCTATTTCATTGGAGGAGAAACCCTTCACGACTGAGACAATTTTTATTTTTGTACCTTTTCTCCACGTTAAAAAACGACCCTGGTGTTTAACTCTGTCCAGTGGGGAAGCATAGTAAATAGGTACAATAAATTTATTGGTCCCCCAACAAAAGAAGGGTGCACCTGTAAATTCACCCTTGTCCATTTGTCCATTCATCTGTCTGCACTTTTCTCAATAACCGCACCTTGGAATTTTTTTTGAAATTATGCACAAACATTAAACATGATATGAGTAACAAAGTAACAGAACAGATTTTCCGGGAAAATTACGGTTGCCCCCCCCCACCTCCCCTTCGGGTTAAAATGGCTAAAATTGACACTTTTGTACTTATTAAAAAAAAAAAAATTGATGCCTTGGATTTTTATAAAATTTTCTGAAAAGTTGTAACTGATTCCTATATAATGTTTGTCTGTACTTTGCAATAACTCTTGGGTGTGAGTAGTCTTCTAGCTTGATAGAGGGAACCCACCTTCTTTGCAGCAGCCTTTGCAATGCCCTCTATGTATTTGTTACTCTCCAAGCAATATGCAATCAATGATAACTTTGGCGATCATTTTCTTATGAACAAAAATAAAAAATAATTATTGCATAAAATTATTTTGGATATAGTTTGTAAAAAAAGTATCAGTTAAATTCGGGGCTTCTCTTGGATTTGACAAACATGCAGATATAGAATCTTTCAACTGCAATCAAACTTGATTAACTTTCTTGATCGGAGGAGGAAGGTCGTTGCTCAACACACACACCTCCAGGCACCCAGGGTAGTTTGCTCAACACACACACCTCCAGGCACCCAGGGTAGTTTGCTCAACACACACACCTCCAGGCACCCAGGGTAGTTTGCTCAACACACACACCTCCAGGCACCCAGGGTAGTTTGCTCAACACACACACCTCCAGGCACCCAGGGTAGTTTGCTCAACACACACACCTCCAGGCACCCAGGGTAGTTTGCTCAACACACACACCTCCAGGCACCCAGGGTAGTTTGCTCAACACACACACCTCCAGGCACCCAGGGTAGTTTGCTCAACACACACACCTCCAGGCACCCAGGGTAGTTTGCTCAACACACACACCTCCAGGCACCGAGGGTAGTTTGCTCAACACACACACCTCCAGGCACCGAGGGTAGTTTGCTCAACACACACACCTCCAGGCACCCAGGGTAGTTTGCTCAACACACACACCTCCAGGCACCCAGGGTAGTTTGCTCAACACACACACACCTCCAGGCACCCAGGGTAGTTTGCTCAACACACACACCTCCAGGCACCCAGGGTAGTTTGCTCAACACACACACACCTCCAGGCACCCAGGGTAGTTTGCTCAACACACACACCTCCAGGCACCCAGGGTAGTTTGCTCAACACACACACCTCCAGGCACCCAGGGTAGTTTGCTCAACACACACACACCTCCAGGCACCCAGGGTAGTTTGCTCAACACACACACACCTCCAGGCACCCAGGGTAGTTTGCTCAACACACACACACCTCCAGGCACCCAGGGTAGTTTGCTCAACACACACACCTCCAGGCACCCAGGGTAGTTTGCTCAACACACACACCTCCAGGCACCCAGGGTAGTTTGCTCAACACGCACACCTCCAGGCACCTGGGTAGTTTGCTCAACACACACACCTCCAGGCACCCAGGGTAGTTTGCTCAACACACACACCTCCAGGCACCCAGGGTAGTTTGCTCAACACACACACCTCCAGGCACCCAGGGTAGTTTGCTCAACACACACACCTCCAGGCACCCAGGGTAGTTTGCTCAACACACACACCTCCAGGCACCTGGGTAGTTTGCTCAACACACACACCTCCAGGCACCCAGGGTAGTTTGCTCAACACACACACCTCCAGGCACCCAGGGTAGTTTGCTCAACACACACACCTCCAGGCACCCAGGGTAGTTTGCTCAACACACACACCTCCAGGCACCTGGGTAGTTTGCTCAACACACACACCTCCAGGCACCCAGGGTAGTTTGCTCAACACACACACCTCCAGGCACCCAGGGTAGTTTGCTCAACACACACACCTCCAGGCACCTGGGTAGTTTGCTCAACACACACACCTCCAGGCACCCAGGGTAGTTTGCTCAACACGCACACCTCCAGGCACCCAGGGTAGTTTGCTCAACACGCACACCTCCAGGCACCTGGGTAGTTTGCTCAACACACACACCTCCAGGCACCCAGGGTAGTTTGCTCAACACACACACCTCCAGGCACCCAGGGTAGTTTGCTCAACATGCACACCTCCAGGCACCTGGGTAGTTTGCTCAACACACACACCTCCAGGCACCCAGGGTAGTTTGCTCAACACACACACCTCCAGGCACCCAGGGTAGTTTGCTCAACACACACATCTCCAGGCACCCAGGGTAGTTTGCTCAACACACACCTCCACGCACCTGTAGAATAATCAAAAGAACTGTAGTAGTCAATAACACAACAACAACAATAATAATAATAATAACAGCAACACTTACCAAGGGTCCAGCTTATGCACAAGACAGACATCAGATTGAGCTGGACTGAGGGCTTGTATTTATGTACAAGCATATCCAATCAGGTTATCCAGCCAATCATAATCCAAAGAATAGACTGGCCCATGTGTGCACAATGGAATCTCCCATTGTGCCATAAATAGTTCTCCTCTTTCATGAGAGGTAACTTTAGTCTTTGCCAAGTTATCCACAACTTGAACGCTGACCGAAAGTCCACTACACAATCCAATATGGCGCTACAAACAGGGTTCGAGATAGAAGATTGGGAAGACTATTTCCTCAAAACAGGCATTGCTGCCGATTCTGCCAAGAGCTACACTGCAACTTTTGTGAAGGAAAAACTGAGGAAAGAAAACCTTCAAGTAATGGATCGAGCCATGCTAAGAGAATTGGGAATCACAACAATGGGAGAAGCTCTGTCTATCCTTCGACAAGCCAAGGAGCCCGCTACCCAGACCACCTATGCTAAGGCACCAGCTGCCAGGCCTCCCCAACTTCATCTCAAAATGACCCCTCAACAATTCAGAAAATTTCGGATTGATTGGGAAGTATTCACCAGAATAACGGACATGCCAACTTCTCAGGCCAATATCCAGTTATACAGTTGCGCTGATGAATCCATCCAAAACGCAATCATAAATACGTACCCTAAGTTCTTCACCACCAACCCAGACAAGCTGCTAGAGATGACAGAAGCATTGGTAACTCAAAAATCAAATCCCATGAACCCATCCAACAATACCTTGTTCGTCTTAGGTCCACGGCCATAAACTGTAATTTCTCATGCCCCAACTGCGATCACGACCTGTCCGACATTTACATCAAGGACCAATTTATCAAAGGGATATCGAATGATACGCTTCAGACCGATCTATTGGCAAAAGCCGGGTTGCTAAGAACTCTCAACCAAAATATTTGTCATGCTGAGGCATTTGAGTCTGCACTACGGGACCAAACCGCAATGACTGATACCTCAGACATAGCTACAGTTTGGGTGTCAACATATCGCAGACAAAAAAAAACAGTGCTGTACGGACTAGCAGAGGCAATATTCACACTAGCTCTACTGCTACTCACAACGATAACATTGCTGATAAAGAACCCCGTCAAACCTGCATAGGTTGCGGTAGTCACCAACACGGTACTCCAAGGACAAGTGCCCGCCATTTAACATGTCCGACATGGAATCAAATGTGCAACACTTGTGGGAAACTTAACCATTTCTCAGCAGTGTGCCGGACAAAGAAATATCGCTCGGCAGTGATAAAAAGTTTTAAAGACCAAGAAGCTCCCATGAATACACTCATGGCCCATATCACATTCGATCAAATGAGGGGCATCATTATGACTACAGAAGGTGATCTGTTAACTGAAATAAATGCATCAGTAATCCCAGTCTCACCAAAACCAGATCCCAGACAAGCTGTCAATATCCCTAGGAGTCGTAGTACAACGCTAAAGGTTTTTCCCGACAGTGGTGCCGCCATTTGTCTTGGGGGACCAAAGCATTTAATCAAAATGGGCCTCACAGAGATTAGTCTTGTCCAATCAAGAAAGATCATATGAACAGTTGGAGGTTTCACACTCGTGTGTCAGGGTTGGCTACCAGTTGAGTTTGTGGTCAGAAGGAAAACAACTAAACAAGCCCTCTACATATGCAAGGGCATACAACGGCTTTATCTCAGCAGAGCAGCCTGCATTGATGTGGGAATATTGTACAAATATTTTCCAAACCCTTTAGCAGACGTACATGAAGAGGTAGACACCGAGTCTAAAAAGTGTGTAGATCAATTGCCAAATCGCCCCAAAAACCTCCCTTTTCCCGCAACAGAAGATAACAATAAATATACCCACAACCTTCCACCGTTACAAGCTGGTGACACCGTAGCCGTCCAAAATCCAGTCAATCGCAGATGGAACACGACAAGCAAAATCATCAGTTCCCTACCAGATCGACAATACTGAATCAGGGTTAACGGATCAGGAAGGATTACACTTAGGAACCGCCGTTTCCTCAGAAAATGCGAACTCAAGCCTGCACCAACCCCAATACCAAGTGCAACACTAGGACCAACAATTCCCTCAAGCGATACTACATTCTTGCATCTCCCACTATCTCCCTGTAATAGCACATACACAGCAACCAAACCCCAACAACAAACCACACATATATCCCCACGCTTTCGATCATCAAGGATTCCCCAAGCTCTTTCTAGGTTACTACCACACAACAAACTAGGCCTAAAAGAGAGATACACCTCTCATACAACCCAGCCTACTTGTGGGGGGGGGAAGAGGGGAGATGTAGAATAATCAAAAGAACTGTGTTAGTCAATAACACACAACAACAATAATAATAATAATAATAATAATAGCAGCAACACTTACCAAGGGTCCAGCTTATGCACAAGACTGACACCAGATTGAGCTGGACTGAGGGCTTGTATTTATGTACAAGCATATCCAATCAGGTGATTCAGCCAATCATAATCCAAAGAATAGACTGGCCCATGTGTGCACAATGGAATCTCCCATTGTGCCATAAATAGTTCTCCTCTTTCATGAGAGGTAACTTTAGTCTTTGCCAAGTTATCCACAACTTGAACGCTGACCGAAAGTCCACTACACAATCCAGGGTAGTTTGCTCAACACACACCTCCAGGTACCCAGGGTAGTTTGCTCAACACGCACCTCCAGGGTACCAGGCATTGCCCGGGTGTTTGGAGGTTTGTGCTGAACCAAAAAGAAAGTGGTAGTAGGCAGGTAGGCTCGAATCCGTGACGCAAAGGCAGAAAGGAAACTGGAAGAAAATCTGACATCTTACCCCTACTCCATGACGCGACCGGAAGTTCGGAACGTTGAAATTAGTAAATTCATTTCAACCAATACGATGACTTGGAAAAATGGCGATGCAAAAAAAAATAACTCTCCTTGTAGAAAACTGCCCAGTGAAGGAATTAATGTTTTTAGCCAATTTTTTATATTTATCATCCGAAGGGTCGAGCTTCAAAATGATCCGTCACCTCTGTCAAAAGTTTTAGGTAGACATAGATATATTTACACAAACAGGTGAAATTTATATAATAGAGTCTAAAGGTCCTTTGTGATGATCAACCCCCACCATTCTCTGATTGGTAGTTTATCGCTGTTTTCGGTCAATCATTCAGATATATAAAATATGGGAAACTGAATAGATAATTCTCCTCCGATTAATAGTTTTTATAGACTTCTTGGTGACAAAGTCTGGTTTTTAAATCTAAATTCTGTGTAACTGTCTGGCTTCATTAGTTATTTAAAATCCATTTTTTCCAAAGCCCCTAGAAAAGTAATCTTTCTCTAGTTCCTTTCTTTAAATCCGTCCCATTATTAGGCTGCCAAAAACAGACTGACAATCTTTTCTGCATTCTATTTTTCTTACATTAAAACAGATATTATTTTTCTGATGGACAGAATTTTATGGACATCTGTTTTTCATGACCAAATGTTAGCATGACCTTTAACCATACCTCATCCTCTCTCTTCCTCATGTATCTAAGCAAGGCTCCCGGCATCGGGATCCTGTTACATATTTAAATGCCAGTTGAATAAAATATAAAAAATTTTTTATTTGTGTTGGCATTTTTGTTGCATTTAACATTTTATATTCCATAGATTATGAATTTTTAATGTTTTTAATGTAGTTTATTGAAAGATAAATTGAATAAAAACAGATCTTTAATAATTTCCTTTATTTAAAATTTTATGTTCAGTAGATTATAGATTTCTAACATGAAATGATGTAGTATATTAAAAGGTAATTTGGACAAAAATATCAAATCTTTTCATCCGTGGTGGCATTTTTATTACATTTAACATTTGATATTCATTAGATTATAGGTTTCTAATGTAATATGTACTTCATTGAAAGGTAAATTGAATAAAAATATAAAATCTTTTCATTTGTGTTGGCAGTTTTATTACATTTAACATTTCATATTCAGTAGATTATATATTTCTTATGTGATATGATGTAGTTCATTGAAAGGTAAATTGGACACAAATATCAAATCTTTTCATCCGTGTTGGCATTTTTATTACATTTAACATTTGATGTTCATTAGATTATAAATTTCTAATGTAATATGTAGTACATTGAAAGGTAATTTAAACAAAAATATAAAATCTTGTCATCCGTGTTGGCATTTTTATTATATTTAACATTTCATACTCAACAGATTATAGGTTTCTAATATATGTAGTTCATTGAAAGGTTAATTGGACGAAAATATAAATTCTTTTTATTGGTGTTGGCAGTTTTATTAATCTCAACATTTGATATTAAATAGATTATAGGTTTCTAATATGATATGATTTAGTTGATTGAAACATAAAAATTGAATAAAAAAAGCAAATTTTTTATAACGTCTTTTATTTTCAGATTCCACAAAAAACATGGAGGAACCTATAGTAGAGGAATTCGTTTCCAATGAAGTCTGCGAATCTTCGGTCATTTTGGAAAACGAAATCCAAATCAATGCTGGTGAGGAATCCTATTCATGCCAAGAATGCGGGCTTGCATTTTCTGACGAAACATCATTGAAGATTCATTTGCGAATCCACACAGAAGAGCCCTATTCGTGTAACGTTTGCGGTCATACATTTTCGAAAAATTCCAACCTCAAAGAACACATGAAGACACATGCCGGCGTGAAATCACACGTTTGTAAAGATTGTGGGTCGGCATTTGCGAGTAAGTCAACGTTGTATAATCACGTTAAAATACACAGTGGGGAAAAGCCATTTGTGTGTGGGGTTTGTAAGTCGGCTTTTTCTCGGAAAGCGAGTCTGAAAGTTCATATGAGGACACACACTGGAGAGAAACCATATTCTTGCGATATTTGTGGATCTTCATTTTCCGATCAGTCGTACATGAAAACCCACCTGCGTATACACACAGGGGAGAAACCTTATTCCTGTCATGTCTGCGCGTCAGCTTTTACAAAAAAGTGCGCATTAGACCGTCACCTTCGTGTACACACGGAAGAGAAACCTTATTCATGTTCGGAGTGCGGGTCTTCATTTTCCGAGATCGGAACGTTAAAAAACCATAAGCGTATTCATTCTGGAGAGCGACCTTATTCTTGCCAGGTTTGCGAGTCATCGTTCACACAGAAGTCACACTTGCGCAACCACATGCACATCCATACGGGCTTCAAACCGTTTTCTTGCAAAGTCTGCGGAGCATCTTTTGCACGTAATTCTACTTTCCAGATCCATTTACGTATACACAGCGGGGAGCGTCCATATTCGTGTACAGTGTGTGGGTCTGCGTTTGCACAGAACGCAACTTTAAAAGTGCACATGCGTATACACAGCGGAGAGAAACCTTTCCAGTGTCACTTCTGCGCCAAAACGTTCTCGGATCAGTCGTATCTCACCACGCACACGCGGACGCACACAAAAATTAAGCCGTATGCGTGTCATATTTGCGATTCGGCCTTCGCACAAAAGTCGACGCTTGTAAGTCATATTAGAACTCATACACGGGAAAAACCTTACGTTTGTCAGCTTTGTGGATTTGCGTTCACTCAGAATTCACATCTTAAATCCCATTTGCGAACACATGCGAAAAAGAAAGAGCTAAATTTAAGCGACTTAAATTAGGAAGTACATTAGCTGACTATAATCAAAGATGTGCTATAACATTCAAAAATAAATCGTCTGTGTCCATCAGACTTAAACAAATTTCTCGTAAAATGTAAATGAAATAAAACAATTATCAGCGTCGACAGTCTCTCTGTACAGGGGTTTGTTAGAACAACCTGAAGATTTTTCTGTAGAACCGCATCTTTGCAACATCTGTGGTTCAGCATCTTCCAAGAAAACAAACTCAAAACATTGTTATATCGAATATAACGTACAGGTGCCACATGACCGGACTTCTTTATTAAAAAAATAACACAACAGAAAATTCGTTCTGTTACTATTTTACTCATATCATGTTTAATGTTTGTGCAAAATGTCCAAAAATTCCGAGGCGTAGTTATTGAGAAAAGTGCAGACAGACTAACGGACCTTTGGTCAGGGGGACCAAAGAGTGAGAAGCCTTATCGATGCAAAGTATGTAATTCATCATTTGCAAGAAAAGATTACTTAAAAATCACAGAAAATAAATAAATTTTTTTCACCTCTTTTTTTCTTAGCGTTACAGGTTTGAGCCTGGCTACTGCGACTAGATCTTTTTTTATGATTGCATGGGTATTCGCTACTATTTTCATTTTTTTTACATACTGGAGGTATCATGAGGATATTTTTCCCTAGAAGTAAACCCTTACAAAAATATTTGAAATCACATTTTATTTGCAGCTCACCTAAGTTCTTTTCTATGGTTAACTCACATTAGCTTTTACGAGGAACTAGCATTGCCCGGGTCTGGTGGGGGTGGGGTAATCAAAACAAAATAGAAAATAAAGTGTAATACTCACTGTTCGCGCAATAACCCTTATTCCCGAGTTGCTTCCGGGCCTTGATAAGTGATGTTCTCCATGTCAAAAAAAATGTAATCAAGTAGAATATATACCAATCCTTATTTAAAGAGCTCAATGTAATTACAGAGCAGTATAATAAATGAATGACAAAAGTCTATAATACATATTTATTGGTTTTAATCTACCAGAAAACTTTGCAATTATAGATAGTCAAGAGATAAATAATTGAAGTACATATTGCAAGACTATGGGTATCAATGTTAATCCCGCGAACTCAAAAGAAAAAAAATATGGAAAATGGAGTTAAACAACCAAAACAAAGATGGCCGAGGCAGAGAATACATTTAATACAAAATTTATTTTCTCAAAATCGTAAATAAGTGACAAGAGAAGACAAGAAAGTGTCTTCTTAATTGAGAGTCTCTTTCTGCGACTGAGGCAATAGTTTTATTGCCTCAGTCGCAGGAATATAAAATGAACCGCCCCCTAAAGTAATGACACGTTATCAAATCTCCATTACTAACGATTACTACGATACTATCCCATTGACTACTGTTCGCGCAATAACCCTTATTCCTGAGTGGCTTCTGGGCCTTGATAAATGGTGTTCTCCATGTAAAAAAAAATGTAATGAAGTAGAAAAAGTTCCTGCAACTGAGGTAATTAAATGTTCTTCATACCAAATTAAAGTGTAAACACAAATGGAATCCAAGCTTTTTACAGCTGTTTCATGACAATATTTATTTTAACTTACACAATAAATCTCAACTCGAAATTAGTTTTAGAGTTCACTGTAAAATGTAAAATATCCTACATGTATGGGTGAGGGAACAAGAACATGCTACCCCTGTGAAGTAAATAAAAGGATTGTGTTTGAAATTTTGTCGAAATTTCAGAGTTCAACTTTCCTGAGTTTGACAGCCGTATGCTAAAATGAGATCATCATTTAAAACTAGATTTATTTTTAGGTATCCAAGCTATTTACAGCTGTTTCAAAACGACGTTTATTTTCAGTTAAACAAAATATAATGTAACTCCAAATTTATTTCAGAATTCAGTCGAATAGTAAATCTATATATGTGTGTGTCATCAATATATATATGTGTATATATATGTCTATATATGTCTATATATGTGTGTGTCGTCAATATGGATTCAATACGGGAAATCCTGATAGACTGATTCTTTTCTGTTTTACTGTAATACTCACCAGAGTAGCAAGCGTCCACGTATTTGTGCATTGTGTGGATGTGCATGTGAGTGGTGGCGTGACGGAGGAGGGGTGGACTTGCCACAGGGAAGTGTTGGGTGGGAAAAGAGAAAAAAAGATGGCGCCTGGTGTTTTATTAACTGTGTGAGATCACAAGAAAACAGAAGGCACACATGCAAATGAGACAGAGTGAAAAACTGCATAAAAAGCTTGAGTGAGAGGAAGGAACAGTGTCGTTTACAGTCACGAGGTTATTGTGTTACTATTTCGAGCGTTAGTGACGATTAAAGTTGAATTCGATACATAAGTGAATGTCATAACTCTGTTTAAATATTATGAAAAGAAAACAGCGAACATAATGCAAGAAATGATTAACACGTGAGAACTTGAATGCCTACTAGAATCCTCGAGTGTCTAAGGTCTCTCTGTACACAATAAAAGAAACATATGAAAACTCTCACATATACTTTTTCTCTAGAAGTAAACCCTGACCAAATATTCAAAATCACATTTTGTATTTGCTGCCCAAATAAGATCTCTTCACTATGGCTAACCCATATTAGCTTTTATGAGCAATTGTGCACCTTCTCCAAGTGATGTTACCTCAAGTAATATCACAGAGCTAGATACTCCACCAGACTAGATAAATTCTTGTCCTGGAATCCAGTAAGACCAAGAGACCAACATGAAAGATATACGACATCGTATAAAAATGGTTAATTGGGGAGAGGAAAATTATGTTCTCAATTTCTTTACTAACTAGTTGTAGCTCAGCTTTTTCCTCCCATTTTCTTTTAAAACACACACATTGCTACACACGCAACTCGAATGCCTACTGGAGAGAACTTGAATGTATACTAGAACAGTTCTTATAAATTCAGAGAAATTCAGGAGAGAACTTGAATGCCTACTAGACACTGTCCTCGGGTGGCTAAGGTCTCTCTGTACAGGGGTTTTTTAGAACAACCTGGCATACTTTTTCCCTAAACGTAAACCTTGACTAAATATTTGAAATCACATAGTATTTGCAGTCCAAGTAAGATCTCCTTACTATGGCTATCCCACATTAGCTTTTACGAGGAATTGTGCACTTTCTACAAGTGATGTTACCTCATGTAATAATATGAATCTGGATACTCCACCAGACTAGATAAATTCTTGTCCTGGAATCCAGTAAGACCAAGAGACAAAAACAAAATATATACTGCAACGTATAAAAATGGTTAATTGAGAAGAGAAAAATTATGTTCTCAATTTCTTTACTAACTCGGTGTTTGAGAGATAAAGAACTTTAATGGAACATTCGAATATCTATGTATCTCATGTAGACTTCAAGTAGTGAAGGTAGTGGACCCCTTGATTTCTGATAGCTTCGACTGAAGTAAAATAAAACAAAAAAATGAAAAGCCTTATCGATGCAAAGTATGTAATTCAGTATTTGCAAGAAAAGATTATTTAAAATCACACATGCAAACTCAGAGAAAATAAATAAATTTTTTCTCTTTCTTTTTCTTCTCACTGTAACAGGTTTGAGCCTGGCTACTGTGGTTAGATCTTTTTTGTGCTTGCATGGGTATTCGCTGCTATTTCCATTTTTTTACACACTGGAGGTCTCTCTGTACAGAACAATCTGGCCTGAGGATACTTTGCCCTAAAAACAAATCCTGATGATAGAATGCCCCACCCCCAGCTTGAAGAAACTGATACGAAAATGATTTGAAAAAACTGATATGTAAAAATGATTTATTTGAAATTATTACCTGAACAAATAAGAAAAAAACAGATTTAAAAACTGATAAAAAATGATTAATTTGAAATCATTAACTTGAACAAATAAGAAAAACATTTTTAAAAGCTTGGTAAGAAAAAATGATTAATTTGAAATCATTAACATGAACAAATAAGAAAAACATTTTTAAAAGCTTGGTAAGAAAAAAGATTAATTTGAAATCATTAACATGAACAAATAAGAAAAATGTTTAAAAAACAGAAGAAAAAAATGAATAATTTGTAATCATTAACTTGAGCAAGGAAAAACAGATTTAAAAATCTGAAAAGAAAAAATTAATCATTTTTTCTTTTCAGTTTCTTAAATCTTTTTCTTGAAATCATTAACTTGAACAAATAAGAAAAAAACAAAAAAGTGATGAGAAAAATAATACTTAAAAAAACTGAAAAAATGATTAAAAAACTGATATGAAGAAATGATGAAAAAATATAAAAAGAAATCTGACATGACGATACTTGAACGCGGACAAAATCTTCCAAATAACATAATATTTGTGAACCAAATAAGATCGACTCAATATTGCTAACTCACACCGACTTATTTATGGTACACCTTCTCCAAGTGATGTTACCTCAAGTAATAGCATGAATCAGGAAACTCCACCAGACTAGATGAATTCTTGTCCTGGAATCCAGTAAGACCAAGAGACCAAAATGAAAGATATACTACAACATATAAATATGGTTAATTGGGGAGAGGAAAATTACGTTCTCAATTTCTTTACTAATTCAGTGTTTAAGAGATAAAGAACTTTAATGGAACATTCGAATATCTATGTATCTCATGTAGAGTTCAAGTAGTGAAGGTAGTGGGCCCCTTGATTTCTGATAGCTTCGACTGAAGTAAAATAAAACAAAAAAATGAGAAGCCTTATCGATGCAAAGTATGTAATTAAGTATTTGCCAGAAAAGATTACTTAAAATCACACATGCAAACTCAGAGAAAATAAATAATTTTTTTCTCTTTCTTTTTCTTACTGTAACAGGTTTGAGCCTGGCTACTGTGGTTAGATCTTTTTTGTGCTTGCATGGGTATGCGCTGCTATTTCCATTTTTTTACACACTGGAGGTCTCTCTGTACAGAACAATCTGGCCTGAGGATACTTTGCCCTAAAAACAAATCCTGATGAAATAGTCAAAATCACAGTATTTGCAGCCCAAATAAGATCTTCCTTCAAAATATAAGATATACTACAACATATGAAAATGGTTAATTGGGGAGAGGAAAATTACGTTCTCAATTTCTTTACTAACTCAGATCTCCTCACTATGGCTAACCCACATTAGCAAGGAATTGTGCACCTTCTCCAAGTGATGTTACCTCATGTAATAATACGAATCTGGATACTCCACCAGACTAGATAAATTCTTGTCCTGGAATCCAGTAAGACCAAGAAACCAAAACAAAAGATATACTGCAACATTTGAAAATGGTTAATTGGGGAGAGGAAAATTATGTTCTCAATTTCTTTACTAACTCAGTGTTTGAGAGATAAAGAACTTTAATAGAACATTCGAATATCTATGTATCTCATATAGAGTTCAAGTGTTAGCCCCAGGTTGTGGAACCTTGATTTCGACTGAAGTAAAATAAAACAAAAAAAATGAGAAGCCTTGTCATCGATGCAAAGTGTATGATTCATCATTTGCAAGAAAAGATTACTTAAAATCACACATGCAAAATCACAGAAAATAAATTTTTTCACCTCATTTTTCTTCTTAGTGTTACAGGTTTGAGCCTGGCTATTGTTGCTAATTTTTTTTTGTGTGTGTGTCTACGAGTATTCACTGCTATTTTAATTTTTTTTACACACTGGAGGTCTCTTTGTACAGGGGTTTTTCAGAACGACCTGGCATACTTTTTCCCTAAACGTAAACCTTGACTAAATATTTAAAATCGCATAGTATTCGCAGTCTAAGTAAGATCTCCTCACTATGGCTAACCCACATTAGCAAGGAATTGTGCACCTTCTCCAAGTGATGTTACCTCATGTAATAATACGAATCTGGATACTCCACCAGACTAGATAAATTCTTGTCCTGGAATCCAGTAAGACCAAGAGACCAAAACAAAAGATATACTGCAACATTTGAAAATGGTTAATTGGGAAAAGGAAAATTATGTTCTCAATTTCTTTACTAACTCGGTGTTTGAGAGATAAAGAACTTTAATGGAACATTCGAATATCTATGTATCTCATATAGAGTTCAAGTGTTAGCCCCAGGTTGTGGAACCTTGATTTCGACTGAAGTAAAATAAAACAAAAAAAATGAGAAGCCTTATCATCGATGCAAAGTGTATGATTCATCATTTGCAAGAAAAGATTACTTAAAATCACACATGCAAAATCACAGAAAATAAATTTTTTCACCTCATTTTTCTTCTTAGTGTTACAGGTTTGAGCCTGGCTATTGTTGCTAATTTTTTTGTGTGTGTGTGTCTACGAGTATTCACTGCTATTTTAATTTTTTTTACACACTGGAGGTCTCTTTGTACAGAGGTTTGCCAGAACAATCTGGCATGAGGATACTTTTCACTAGAAGTAAACCTTGACTAAATATTTAAAATTCACATAATATTCGCAGCTAAGATCTCGTTTCTAGGGTTAACCCACATTAGCTTTTATGGGGAATGATAAGAAAAACTCTAAAAACTGCCTCTACCATTCTTGCAAAAACACGGATTGAAACTCCACTTGATCTTCCTTATTACAAAATGGTACCTCGACAGCATGAAACAAGAGCCAGCAGAACATCCTTCATCAAAAAAAACTGGCCAAAGAATATCAAAAACATCCATTCATCCCTTGAACCCTTGAACAAAAACATTGAAAGGCACATCATGTGAAACCGATGTAACTGAAACTGCAAAACAATCTGATATACTGACACCAACCCAATAAAAATAATACCAACCCAATAAAAATAATACCAACCCAATAAAAATAACACCAACCCAATAAAAATAATACCAACCCAATAAAAATAACACCAACCCAATAAAAATTATACCAACCCTATAAAAATAACACCAACCCAATAAAAATTATACCAACCCTATAAAAATAACACCAACCCAATAAAAATAATACCAACCCTATAAAAATAACACCAACCCAATAAAAATTATACCAACCCTATAAAAATAACACCAACCCAATAAAAATAACACCAACCCAATAAAAATAACACCAACCCAATAAAAATAATACCAACCCAATAAAAATAATACCAACCCTATAAAAATAACACCAACCCAATAAAAATAATACCAACCCTATAAAAATAACACCAACCCAATAAAAATAACACCGACCCAATAAAAATAACACCGACCCAATAAAAATAACACCAACCCAATAAAAATAACACCGACCCAATAAAAATAACACCAACCCAATAAAAATAACACCGACCCAATAAAAATAACACCGACCCAATAAAAATAACACCGACCCAATAAAAATAACACCGACCCAATAAAAATAACACCAACCAAAGCTGATAACACACAAATAATCCACCAGAAATGTGTTAAGAGTACTGTGGCCTTAGGGAGGATTATTATTACCCTATGTAGATGAATAGTCATTGCCAGAAAAAAGTAAATGGTAAACAGCTGTTGCGATAGTGCAAACTCATTTTCAATGGTTAAAAAATCTGATAAAACCTAAATAATCATCAGTTATTATCAGTGAGCAACCTCTGCTTGAGAACTCCTAGTGAGTTGTTAATAAAAATAATAATGATAAAGTTCAAATATTAAGGTAAATCGTCGGCTACACATACTAACCCACATAACCAGGTGATACCGACCAACATCGGGTAATTTGAAATAGAATTTTCAAAAAACTAGAAAGATTATTACGCAAATCCAAGGGAACTACAATTATCTCATAAACTGAAACCCCCCCTCCTGCTTTTTTTTCTTTTTTTTTTTTTTTTTTTTACACAGTGATCACCACTTATCAACGCCCGGAAGCCACTCAGGGATAAGGGTTATTGCAAGTACATTATGTTAGTGTGGAGATTTGACGAAGTGTCTACCTAAGGGGACGGTTCATTAGGAATTTGTTAACGTTGGACTTGAAGACATCCAAGTTGTAGTCCGGTGGGAAGCAGGCAGACGGAACAGAGTTCCACAGGCGTGCAGTTCTAAGAAAGAAGCTTTGTTCATGGAATCCACGTTTTGATTTAGGCACAGATATAGAGTGGGGGAAATTTTTCACAGTGGATTCAGTTAGACAGGTGTTTTTCGTGAAAGATTGGCGAGGGGGGACCAGAGATTGGAGTTCAGATGAGCACCTGCCATGGAAATAACGATAAAACAAGGATAGGCTCACAACATCTCTTCTGTGGGAGAGAGGTTGCAGAGTAGAGAAAAGGGAATCCCCCACTAAGCCACAAAGTCTATTTTGTACTCTGTCAAGGCAGGATAGGCTGTTTTTAGCAGCTCCTGCCCAGATATGGCAACAGTATTCCATCCTTGGACGTACTTGACTTTTATATAGATAGAGAATTGCATCAGTAGTGAGATATCTTCTGGAGTGGTAGAAGGATCCCACCATCTTTCCAGCGACCTTGTCAACAGACTTGATGTACATGTTCCATTTCAGATCAGGAGTAAAGGTCAAACCCAGAAGCTTGTCAAAACACGGGGCCTCACCCAGACGAGAGCCATCCATCACAATTGATGCCAGATGGGGATCAGAGCGTTGATGATGTGAGGATAGGAGTTTGGTTTTGGATGCATTAAAGGTAACCAGCCACATCTTCCCCCACTGAACCATGCGCTCGAGATCAGAGGAGAGAGAATCAGAAAAAAAAACACCCACACATATGATGGCAACAGTCTTGACATTATAGAAAATAGTCGGGAAGTATCAAGGAGTATAGAAAGACAGAGGAAGGATAGAACTATTCAAATCTCCACTGGATCAGTGTGGGGAGTATTAGAACTTAGAAGAGGATCCTTACCACTGAGATTCCAGAGAAGACTGTTGTTAGAAAGAAATCAATGGTAAACAGCTGATGCAATAACACTATGTGATAACACTATGTGATTTGCAATAATAATGGAAACAAGCCATTAATCGCATTCTCTCGTGTAATGAATGAATGCGTGAATGCAGGATTGACATGAAATTCTTAAAGATAAACTAAAATGCCTGAAAAATGGGCTGAAAATTTGCTCCCCCACCGAGCAAATTAGGCACAAGGCCGATTTTTAATGTGAGGAGTGAAGAGGAAATGGGTACCAACTCTCGGGGAGTAGGGGAGCTGGATAATAACAATTGGTATGAAGGGTTGCCCCTACATTGACCAAGGTCTTATACGTGGGGTTACCCCCACATATGGTCTTTATTTGCAGTATCTGCCGGAACAGATACTATACTTTAAGATATTAAATCCTTTATTCATGTTAAAAATACAGGGAAAATCTACAAAGAACAAAAAACTCAGGCACATGGCCAACTCAAAAGGGGGGATTGTGGGGGTCGTTGGTCATCCTTGTCACTCCAGAACTAAACAAAATCAAAAGTTTCTCCCAGCTAGTATCTTCTTTCACCATAATGCCGCATTCACACTTTCATACTGGGGGACGTCCTACTTAACTCCCAATTTTTAAAACATTTTTCATTGACGTGTAAAAACAAAAAAGATAATAAAATGGTACAATAATTCATTTGTGTCAAGGGCGGGGGAAGAAAAAACAAAAAGTGATTAGTAACACAAATCTGGATACTCCACCAGACTAGATAAATTCTTGTCCTGGAATCCAGTAAGACCAAGATACCAAAGCAAAAGATATACTACAACGAAATGTATTGTTTGGATTCTTTTACGTTTCACTTGATTCAGGGGTATTTTATAGCTTTTAATTAGCACATGCACAGAAAAAAAAACAGTATGGTCGAATTATGCCAGGCCAAGACTAATGTTTTATTTTTCAATTTTGATTCCATAGCAGCTATATTACCGGCTAAAGACCAAATTAAAAGTGTGCTCTAGGTCCAAATACTCTGTATATCATATTTAAACCAAATATTCAGAGAGAAGTTTGATAGAGACTTTGCACACACATAAAGTCACACACACATATATTTCTGTATTCTAGAATGTTTTCATCTAAAATTCTATGCAATTATGCAGAATGTAGAAACTATGCATAAATATAATTCAGTGTAATAGTGAAATGAAACCAATCATCTAATTAATTAATGCTCGTTTTTCAAAGTTTAAGTTGTCGGAAATCAACCGCTCTTTTCCTCTGCATGAGATACGTGGATATTCGAATGTTCTATTTATGTTCTTCTTTACCTCTGAAAAGTTGCGAACATCATTTTCCTTTTCCCCAATTGACCATGTAAATATGTTAAATGTTATAGTATATATATATAACCCTTGAACTACATATGAGATGCATAGATATTTGAATAGTCCATTAAAGTTCCATTAAATTCTCCGTATTCTAGAATGTTTTCATCTAAAATTCTATGCAATTATGCAGAATGTAGAAACTATGCATAAATATAATTTAGTGTAATAGTGAAATGAAACCAATCATCTAATTAATTAATGCTCGTTTTTCAAAGTTTAAGTTGTCGGAAATCAACCGCTCTTTTCCTCTGCATGAGATACGTGGATATTCGAATGTTCTATTTATGTTCTTCTTTACCTCTGAAAAGTTGCGAACATCATTTTCCTTTTCCCCAATTGACCATGTAAATATGTTAAATGTTATAGTATATATATATAACCCTTGAACTACATATGAGATGCATAGATATTTGAATAGTCCATTAAAGTTCCATTAAATTCTCCGTATTCTAGAATGTTTTCATCTAAAATTCTATGCAATTATGCAGAATGTAGAAACTATGCATAAATATAATTTAGTGTAATAGTGAAATGAAACCAATCATCTAATTAATTAATGCTCGTTTTTCAAAGTTTAAGTTGTCGGAAATCAACCGCTCTTTTCCTCTGCATGAGATACGTGGATATTCGAATGTTCTATTTATGTTCTTCTTTACCTCTGAAAAGTTGCGAACATCATTTTCCTTTTCCCCAATTGACCATGTAAATATGTTAAATGTTATAGTATATATATATAACCCTTGAACTACATATGAGATGCATAGATATTTGAATAGTCCATTAAAGTTCCATTAAATTCTCCGTATTCTAGAATGTTTTCATCTAAAATTCTATGCAATTATGCAGAATGTAGAAACTATGCATAAATATAATTTAGTGTAATAGTGAAATGAAACCAATCATCTAATTAATTAATGCTCGTTTTTCAAAGTTTAAGTTGTCGGAAATCAACCGCTCTTTTCCTCTGCATGAGATACGTGGATATTCGAATGTTCTATTTATGTTCTTCTTTACCTCTGAAAAGTTGCGAACATCATTTTCCTTTTCCCCAATTGACCATGTAAATATGTTAAATGTTATAGTATATATATATAACCCTTGAACTACATATGAGATGCATAGATATTTGAATAGTCCATTAAAGTTCCATTAAATTCTCCGTATTCTAGAATGTTTTCATCTAAAATTCTATGCAATTATGCAGAATGTAGAAACTATGCATAAATATAATTTAGTGTAATAGTGAAATGAAACCAATCATCTAATTAATTAATGCTCGTTTTTCAAAGTTTAAGTTGTCGGAAATCAACCGCTCTTTTCCTCTGCATGAGATACGTGGATATTCGAATGTTCTATTTATGTTCTTCTTTACCTCTGAAAAGTTGCGAACATCATTTTCCTTTTCCCCAATTGACCATGTAAATATGTTAAATGTTATAGTATATATATATAACCCTTGAACTACATATGAGATGCATAGATATTTGAATAGTCCATTAAAGTTCCATTAAATTCTCCGTATTCTAGAATGTTTTCATCTAAAATTCTATGCAATTATGCAGAATGTAGAAACTATGCATAAATATAATTTAGTGTAATAGTGAAATGAAACCAATCATCTAATTAATTAATGCTCGTTTTTCAAAGTTTAAGTTGTCGGAAATCAACCGCTCTTTTCCTCTGCATGAGATACGTGGATATTCGAATGTTCTATTTATGTTCTTCTTTACCTCTGAAAAGTTGCGAACATCATTTTCCTTTTCCCCAATTGACCATGTAAATATGTTAAATGTTATAGTATATATATATAACCCTTGAACTACATATGAGATGCATAGATATTTGAATAGTCCATTAAAGTTCCATTAAATTCTCCGTATTCTAGAATGTTTTCATCTAAAATTCTATGCAATTATGCAGAATGTAGAAACTATGCATAAATATAATTTAGTGTAATAGTGAAATGAAACCAATCATCTAATTAATTAATGCTCGTTTTTCAAAGTTTAAGTTGTCGGAAATCAACCGCTCTTTTCCTCTGCATGAGATACGTGGATATTCGAATGTTCTATTTATGTTCTTCTTTACCTCTGAAAAGTTGCGAACATCATTTTCCTTTTCCCCAATTGACCATGTAAATATGTTAAATGTTATAGTATATATATAACTCTTGATCTACATATGAGATGCATAGATATTTGAATAGTCCATTAAAGTTCCATTAAATTCTCCGTATTCTAGAATGTTTTCATCTAAAATTCTATGCAATTATGCAGAATGTAGAAACTATGCATAAATATAATTTAGTGTAATAGTGAAATGAAACCAATCATCTAATTAATTAATGCTCGTTTTTCAAAGTTTAAGTTGTCGGAAATCAACCGCTCTTTTCCTCTGCATGAGATACGTGGATATTCGAATGTTCTATTTATGTTCTTCTTTACCTCTGAAAAGTTGCGAACATCATTTTCCTTTTCCCCAATTGACCATGTAAATATGTTAAATGTTATAGTATATATATATAACCCTTGAACTACATATGAGATGCATAGATATTTGAATAGTCCATTAAAGTTCCATTAAATTCTCCGTATTCTAGAATGTTTTCATCTAAAATTCTATGCAATTATGCAGAATGTAGAAACTATGCATAAATATAATTTAGTGTAATAGTGAAATGAAACCAATCATCTAATTAATTAATGCTCGTTTTTCAAAGTTTAAGTTGTCGGAAATCAACCGCTCTTTTCCTCTGCATGAGATACGTGGATATTCGAATGTTCTATTTATGTTCTTCTTTACCTCTGAAAAGTTGCGAACATCATTTTCCTTTTCCCCAATTGACCATGTAAATATGTTAAATGTTATAGTATATATATATAACCCTTGAACTACATATGAGATGCATAGATATTTGAATAGTCCATTAAAGTTCCATTAAATTCTCCGTATTCTAGAATGTTTTCATCTAAAATTCTATGCAATTATGCAGAATGTAGAAACTATGCATAAATATAATTTAGTGTAATAGTGAAATGAAACCAATCATCTAATTAATTAATGCTCGTTTTTCAAAGTTTAAGTTGTCGGAAATCAACCGCTCTTTTCCTCTGCATGAGATACGTGGATATTCGAATGTTCTATTTATGTTCTTCTTTACCTCTGAAAAGTTGCGAACATCATTTTCCTTTTCCCCAATTGACCATGTAAATATGTTAAATGTTATAGTATATATATAACTCTTGATCTACATATGAGATGCATAGATATTTGAATAGTCCATTAAAGTTCCATTAAATTCTCCGTATTCTAGAATGTTTTCATCTAAAATTCTATGCAATTATGCAGAATGTAGAAACTATGCATAAATATAATTTAGTGTAATAGTGAAATGAAACCAATCATCTAATTAATTAATGCTCGTTTTTCAAAGTTTAAGTTGTCGGAAATCAACCGCTCTTTTCCTCTGCATGAGATACGTGGATATTCGAATGTTCTATTTATGTTCTTCTTTACCTCTGAAAAGTTGCGAACATCATTTTCCTTTTCCCCAATTGACCATGTAAATATGTTAAATGTTATAGTATATATATATAACCCTTGAACTACATATGAGATGCATAGATATTTGAATAGTCCATTAAAGTTCCATTAAATTCTCCGTATTCTAGAATGTTTTCATCTAAAATTCTATGCAATTATGCAGAATGTAGAAACTATGCATAAATATAATTTAGTGTAATAGTGAAATGAAACCAATCATCTAATTAATTAATGCTCGTTTTTCAAAGTTTAAGTTGTCGGAAATCAACCGCTCTTTTCCTCTGCATGAGATACGTGGATATTCGAATGTTCTATTTATGTTCTTCTTTACCTCTGAAAAGTTGCGAACATCATTTTCCTTTTCCCCAATTGACCATGTAAATATGTTAAATGTTATAGTATATATATATAACCCTTGAACTACATATGAGATGCATAGATATTTGAATAGTCCATTAAAGTTCCATTAAATTCTCCGTATTCTAGAATGTTTTCATCTAAAATTCTATGCAATTATGCAGAATGTAGAAACTATGCATAAATATAATTTAGTGTAATAGTGAAATGAAACCAATCATCTAATTAATTAATGCTCGTTTTTCAAAGTTTAAGTTGTCGGAAATCAACCGCTCTTTTCCTCTGCATGAGATACGTGGATATTCGAATGTTCTATTTATGTTCTTCTTTACCTCTGAAAAGTTGCGAACATCATTTTCCTTTTCCCCAATTGACCATGTAAATATGTTAAATGTTATAGTATATATATAACTCTTGATCTACATATGAGATGCATAGATATTTGAATAGTCCATTAAAGTTCCATTAAATTCTCCGTATTCTAGAATGTTTTCATCTAAAATTCTATGCAATTATGCAGAATGTAGAAACTATGCATAAATATAATTTAGTGTAATAGTGAAATGAAACCAATCATCTAATTAATTAATGCTCGTTTTTCAAAGTTTAAGTTGTCGGAAATCAACCGCTCTTTTCCTCTGCATGAGATACGTGGATATTCGAATGTTCTATTTATGTTCTTCTTTACCTCTGAAAAGTTGCGAACATCATTTTCCTTTTCCCCAATTGACCATGTAAATATGTTAAATGTTATAGTATATATATATAACCCTTGAACTACATATGAGATGCATAGATATTTGAATAGTCCATTAAAGTTCCATTAAATTCTCCGTATTCTAGAATGTTTTCATCTAAAATTCTATGCAATTATGCAGAATGTAGAAACTATGCATAAATATAATTTAGTGTAATAGTGAAATGAAACCAATCATCTAATTAATTAATGCTCGTTTTTCAAAGTTTAAGTTGTCGGAAATCAACCGCTCTTTTCCTCTGCATGAGATACGTGGATATTCGAATGTTCTATTTATGTTCTTCTTTACCTCTGAAAAGTTGCGAACATCATTTTCCTTTTCCCCAATTGACCATGTAAATATGTTAAATGTTATAGTATATATATATAACCCTTGATCTAAATATGAGATGCATAGATATTCGAATAGTCAATTAAAATTCCATTAAAGTTCCATTAAAGTTAAAGTTCCATTAAATTCTCCTTAATTTCTCAAATTTTAGTAAAAAAAAATTAAGAACATTAATGTTCCTCTTCTCAATTGACTCGTAAAATATCTTTTCGTACATCTTTCTTGTGGTCTCTTAGACTTAATAGATTCCAGGGCAAGAATTCTTCTAGTCTGGTGGAGTATCCAGCTTCGTGTTACTAATCACTTTTTGTTTTTTCTTCCCCCGCCCTCGACACAAATGAATTATTGTACCATTTTATTATCTTTTTTGTTTTTACACGTCAATGAAAAATGTTTTAAAAATTGGGAGTTAAGTAGGACGTCCCCCAGTATGAAAGTGTGAATGCGGTATTATGGTGAAAGAAGATACTAGCTGGGAGAAACTTTTGATTTTGTTTAGTTCTGGAGTGACAAGGATGACCAACGACCCCCACAATCCCCCCTTTTGAGTTGGCCATGTGCCTGAGTTTTTTGTTCTTTGTAGATTTTCCCTGTATTTTTAACATGAATAAAGGATTTAATATCTTAAAGTATAGTATCTGTTCCGGCAGATACTGAAAATAAAGACCATATGTAGGGGTAACATCATTTTCCTTTTCCCCAATTGACCATGTAAATATGTTAAATGTTATAGTATATATATATATAACCCTTGATCTAAATATGAGATGCATAGATATTCGAATAGTCCATTAAAATTCCATTAAAGTTCCATTAAAGTTAAAGTTCCATTAAATTCTCCTTAATTTCTCAAATTTTAGTAAAAAAAAATTAAGAACATTAATGTTCCTCTTCTCAATTGACTCGTAAAATATCTTTTCGTACATCTTTCTTGTGGTCTCTTAGACTTAATAGATTCCAGGGCAAGAATTCTTCTAGTCTGGTGGAGTATCCAGCTTAGTGCTGCTAATATAAAACACATCACATTAGTTAACCTTCCTCTAGTTGCTCGACTGAAGTCAAATAAAACAAAAAAGATAACCAGTTGAGCTTTTAAATGGACAGTCAGAAACTTAAAAAGATCTCTCGGTTGAACGTCTACTCCAACAAACATCAATTACAATGTTTCACTTGATTCAGGTGTATTTTATTGAGCATGATGAAAAAAAATAAAATTTCGAATTATAAAGAAATCTCTTTACTGGTGCTAAAGTGGTGTTTTTTTTTTTTTTTTTTTTTTTTTTTAACAAGGTAGTCACCACTTATCAAGGCCGATAAGCCACTCGGGGATAAGGGTTATTGCGTGTACAGTACGTTAGTATTGGAGATTTGATAAAGTGTCTTACCTAAGGGGGGGCGGTTCATCAGGAATTTGTTTACATTGGACTTGAAGACATCCAGATTGTAGTCAGGTGGGAAACAGACAACTGGAACAAAGTTCCACAGGCGTGCACTTCTTAGAAAGAAGCTTTGTTCATGGAATGTACGTTTTGATTTTGGCATAGATAAAGAGTGGGGAAAATTTTTGACAGTGCTTTCAGCTAGACGGGTGTTTATTGTGAAAGATTGGTGAGGGGGGACCAGAGATTGGAGCTCAGACGAGCACCTGCCATGGTAGTAATGATAAAACAAAGACAGGCTTGCAATGTCTCTCTTGTGGGAGTTCTTTACTTATTACCCTTTTTTTCTTTTTTTTTTTTTTTTTTTTGTAAAATTGCATTTTTTTTTTTAATTCCATTCTCACCTAAAACAAAGCACAGTTCCACTTTGATGTAGGGGGCTTGTAGAACTGGAATCTCCTTCACTCGTCCCAATGCACTGAGTCACTGTCTGTCTTGTAACATTACCTGTTCAGCATCTGAACAGCCAAAGCTCTCCTCCCACACCTCCAAGCGACCTGCTTTATATTATTTACCTTGGATTTTTGCAGAGATGTTGCATAATGTAGCAATTGGTTCTCCCGAAGGATTAACAGAGGGCACCACGTGAAGGTTTGCTATTTGCCCCCCACTTAAACTTAAAAAGCACACCTCTACCAGCACTATACCGTTTAAGTGACATACCACCACCTAAAGTCCGCCAGGATATAATTGCGAGAGTTGAGCGTACAAAACAACTCAAAGACCCCAGACACCCTCTATGGCTACTCAGAGGTGGCTAGATGACTTGTGTCCCGGCGAAGCTTTGCCACAGTGGAGGAACTACCGGACACTCCTACATCTTCTTACCGGCTGCAGATGTGGAGAGAGGTAGACCCTCAGTCTACAAATATAGCACTGCCAGAGCCCAGTGAAACCTTACCACCTGGCACACACCTGTCCCGTTCGGAGTGGGTCACTCTGAATAGGGCAAGGGCAAAAGTTGCAAAAACTGGCGACAACCTCCTCATGGGGGTTACTCTACAACTGCTGAATGCCCCTGTGGTGCCCAAGTTCAGACCATCGGGCACATTTTAACATCTTGCCCACTGGGGCCCAACTGCACGGACGAAGACCTCAGTGTTGGTAATGAAACCGCACGCCGCTGGTTGAAGAGATGGAGCGACAAGATATGAATGATCTTGGATTTTTTATGTATGGAAATTGCTCAAGGCAAGACTTGATGTAAAGAGCTAACGAACGGTGGGAGATGTAACACAAGGTCAGAGGGAGAGATGAATGTAAAGTTAGCATATTTCTTTAATTATTCATGTTTTCTGGTTTCTTATTGGATGGCTTATTAAGACTGAAACTAACACTTTAATTTATGAAAAAGGGATAGCACAGTGGAAAGAAAGAGTTTTCTTCAACTGATGGAGACCGTTAGACCAATGAATCAAATGAGCTGAAACAAAGGAGGCAGCAAATAGATCTGAAGAATGCAACGGAAAGACGATTATTGCAACGGAAAGACGATTATTGCAACGGAAAGACGGTTGCAAAGACAAAGAAAAGTAATTAAATTCCAAACTAAAAAAAGTGAAAAAACGCATTGAAATATGCGGCTTCTCTGGTTCAAACGACTTGAATGTTTTTACACTTTGCAGTTCTTTCCCACGGTGGGAGATGTAACACAAGGTCAGAGGGAGAGATTAATGTAAAGGAGGAGAACCTCAGCCCTGCAAAAATAATTCTGATTTGTGTTATAGTACCACAGATATTATTTACCTTGGATTTTTTTATGTATGGAAATTGTTCAATGCAAGCCACTTGATGCTCAAGGCAAGACGTGATGCTCAAGGCAAGACGGGAAGCCACTTGAAAGCTGATTATTGCAAAGACAAAAGATACCTGTTGACCTTAGTCTTGAAAAAACCAAGGCTGTAGGTACAAGGAAAACAGTGAGCAGGAAGAGAGTTCCACAACCTTGCAATCCTTTGAAAGAAGTTGATGCTCAAGGCAAAACTTGATGCTCAAGGCAAGACGTGATACTCAAGGCAAGACTTGATGCTCAAGGCAAGACTTGATGCTCAAGGCAAAACTTGATGCTCAAGGCAAGACTTGATGCTCAAGGCAAAACTTGATGCTCAAGGCAAGACTTGATGCTCAAGGCAAGCCACTTGATGTAAAGAGTTAATGAATGAAAGCTGATTATTGCAAAGACAAAAGATACCTGTTGATCTTTGTCTTGAAAAAACCAAGGCTTTAGGTACAAGAAAAACAGTGAGCAGGAAGAGAGTTCCACAACCTTGCAATCCTTTGAAAGAAGTTACTGGAATAAGAAGCTGTATTGCAATGAGGTATTACAACAATAAATTGATGGAAATATGTTTTAACCCCGTGTTTTGACAAGCTTCTGGGTTTGACCTTTACTCCTGATCTGAAATGGAACACCTACATCAAGTCTGTTGACAAGGTCGCTGGAAAGATGGTGGGATCCTTCTACTGCTCCAGAAGATATCTCACTACTGATGCAATTCTCTATCTATATAAAAGCCAAGTACGTCCAAGGATGGAATACTGTTGCCATATCTGGGCAGGAGCTGCTAAAAACAGCCTATCCTGCCTTGACAGAGTACAAAATAGACTTCGTGGCTTAGTGGGGGATGCCCTTTTCTCTACCCTGCAACCTCTCTCCCACAGAAGAGACGTTGCGAGCCCATCCTTGTTTTATCGTTATTTCCATGGCAGGTGCTCATCTGAACTCCAATCTCTGGTCCCCCCCTCGCCAATCTTTCACAAAAAACACCTGTCTAGCTGAATCCACTGTGAAAAATTTCCCCCACTCTATATCTGTGCCTAGATCAAAACGCGGATTCCATGAACAAAGCTTCTTTCTTAGAATGGCACGCCTGTGGAACTCTGTTCCGTCTACCTGCTTCCTTCCGGACTACAACTTAGATGTCTTCAAGTCCAATGTTAACAAATTCCTAATTAACCGTCCCCTTAATTAAACACTTCAGCAAATCTTCACACTAACGTAATGTACTTGCAATAACCCTTATCTCTGAGTGGCTTCCGGGCCTTGGTAAGTGGTGATCACTGTGTAAAAAAAAAAAAAAAAAAAGAAAAAAAAAGACGTTGAAACAAACGAGCCAAAGAAGCTGGAACAAAGGAAGCAGGGACTCAAACGATTCTGACGAACACATGTCATGATAGTATTTGTAGAAAAGACTGAGATTAGCAACATCATGTGTAGAACTGGAATCTCCTTCACTCGTTCCAATGCACTGAGTAACCATCTGTACGGCGAAAAAAAAACTTCCCCACTCCTGCTTTATATTACATTCACCCACGTGAATCTCACGAGATCACATGAGACCGTTTCTCTTAAATATCACAGACGCCATCTTGCTTTTTCTTTTTCCTGTCCAACGCGCATGACAGGCAGACATGTAGGGAGTTGAGCAGCAAGATGTCTGTTTATATTACACTTATTAGAGTTCAAAATAGACTTCGTAGCCTCGTAGGAGATGTCCTTTTCTCTTCCTTGCAACCTCTATCTCACAGAAGAGATGTTGCGAGTTTGTCTCTGATGTATCGTTATTTTCATGGAAAGTGTTCGAATGAGCTTCAATCTATGGTCCCCCCTCGCCAAACTTTCACAAGAAACACTCGTCTAGCTGTAAACACTATCAATAATTCCCCCCACTCTTTATCTGTGCCTAAACCTAAACGTAGATTCCATGAACAAAGCTTCTTTCTTAGAACTGCACGCCTGTGGAATTGTCTTCCGTTTTCCTGCTTTCCGGCTGACTACAATATGGTTGTGTTCAAGTCTAAAGTAAATAAGTTCTTGATGAGCCGTTCCATATAAGTTATCAAATTTTCCAAATTTTCATTACTAATGATTACTATATTGTCCAATTTCTAATGTACAATCTTTAACCCTTATCCTTGAGTGGCCTCTTGGCCTTGATAATGTGGTGATGCCTATGTAAAAAAAAAACAAAAAAAACTTGAACTTCCAAGTGAATTCCAAAGTTTAGCAGTTCTGGGGAAGAAACTATTAGAGCAGAAGCCTTTCTTACATCTGTGGATCTCTACTGTGTAGGGGTGGGATTTTGCTGCTTGTGGCACAGTAGAGAGAACCCACCTTCCTTGCTCCAACTCATGTTCCCTGAGAACATTAAGCCTAAGAGTTTTTTTGTTTTTCAAAGTTGCTTTTCTCCTCACGTCAGTTACATTTATGGAAAAGGTTCCTTATACTACCTGGATCGTAATATCTCTGATTTGTAGGCGACATCGTCTCTATCTGTTTAAAAACAAGGGCGGATAGTGCGAAATATTCATTGTCTCCCTTGAAGAACTTGCCTCACGGAATTTCACAAGTGTTGTCGTTGGCGTTACGGAAATTACCGACCGTCGACGTTGTCATGGAAATTAATTTTACTCTTCGACCTACATAGTACTCGTGCAGTTTAGTGTGAAATATTAACGTCATATTTTTGTGTGCTTTCCACCTAACAGTCGAATGGCGTTAAAATTGATTTTCAATTTTACTCGTCTACCTACCTGGAGAACAATA
>NC_136527.1:140251625-140291625 GCF_053919585.1 Euprymna scolopes
AAATTGAATTTAAAGCAAAATTACAATTTCTATAGTATGTTGAAAATTATGTTCCATTTAAGGAACATTGGTACAAAAAAGGTTAATATGACAGATACGTCTCATTTCTCATTTTTTTTTCAGCAAGTTTTAAAAAATTCCCTCGTTTCGAGTATTTATTTGTCTTTTTCGTATAAATAAAGCAAAACTAATCGAACGCTAACGCCAACATTTATGGAGAAGTTTCCTCATACTTCCTAGATTGTAATATCTCCGATTTGCAGACGGACATCATCTTCATCTTTATTTTGATTAAGTTTTAAAAAAATTCCCTTTGTCCCATCATTTTGAGTGTTTGTCTTTCTCGTATAAATTTTATTTTTATTTTACCCCCCCCCCCCTCCCGGAGTTTTGATTTACCCAAAACCATACACACCTCCAAACACCCGGGCAACGCCGTGTACCCCCCGCTAGTCTATATATTAATAATATAAAAGCAAAATGGGTGCGCGCGTTTGTGTATGTCCGCAAAAGGCTTTTTTCGTCGGCCTTCTCATGTCCGTTAGATTTATGGAGAACTTTCCTTATACTTCCTAGATTGTATTATCTCCAATTTGCAAATGGACATCGTCTCTATCCAGAAGACCTCTTTATCTTTCTGTTTCTTCTTTTTTCTTCATCTTTTTCTTTTTCCTCCTTATCTTCTTCCTTCTCGTCATAGTCATTTTCTTCTATATTCCATTGTTATCTTTTCCCGCCATTTTGTTTTCCCTCGGTTCTTCAATTTCATATATTTCCTCTTTCTTTATTCGTCTTTTTTTATTCACATCCTATTATATCTTTCCCTTCATCTCATACTTGAAAATATAAAACACTCCAAGCAGTTAGTTAATGTGTTTCACTACGGGAGCCTGGCGGCCAATAAAGTGTTGCGGGGGCCGGTCGTCCGAAGACAATCGACCCAACAACTAACAAAATACACACAGGCAAAAGGTAAACAGCATAAAGGCAAAGAAGAATGACAGACACAGGTTGTTTGGTTAAAGACGAGGGTTCGCCTTTTATTTTGAATAGGAGCAAAAATTGTTCAATCTGGGTGCTGGTCGCCTGGAAGGTTGCACGTCACTGAAGGCAAGGTCTGGAGGTTCGGACTGGTATTCTGGACTTAGTGTGGTTCAGAGGGTGCTCACTGGGTATGGAATTTCCAGCTGGGCGTCAGGGTGATCCGGAACGAATGGTGGACACTGAGAGCTCGGGGGGTCAGTGTTAAGGAACGGACGACACTGAGAATGGAGGGATCAGTGTTCGGAATAGATGGCACTGAGAACGGAGGGATCAGTGTTTAGGAACAGATGACACTGAGAATGGAGGGATCAGTGTCTAGGAATGGATGACCAGTAGGGAGCCAGATTGCAGACCAGAGGTACAACAATATATTTCCTCTTTCTTTATTCGTCTTTTTTATTCACATCCTATTATATCTTTTCCTTCATCTCATACTTGAAAATATAAAGCACTCCAAGCAATCAGCTAATGTGTTTCATCTCGGGAGCCTGACGGTCAACAAAGTCTGTTTTCGTACAGCCACTTGTGAATATATGGTTTCTATTTTTCACAAAAAATAATTGTCGTTAATTATATTTTGGGATATTTCCAATTATGGTATTTTTTTAGATTAGGTCCACCTCCACAATTTTCTTTTAAATGACAACGTTTATAGGTTTTCGACTATGCTGAATACGAAAATCGCATTGAAAATTTGCAGAAATAATTAGTTATCGAGATATAAAATATTATATTATGCATTGTATTCTTTGGCAGCTATCTTTTTTCACGCGCGTGCAGTGTCAGTCATAGATGAGTAGATTTGTTTATGGCGCGCGCACGTAAAAAAGATGGCCGCCAAAGAATACAATGCATAATACAACTTTTTATATCTCGATAACTACTTATTTCTGCAAAATTTTAATGCGATTTTCCTATTCAGCATAGTCGAAAACCTAGAAAAGTCGTCATTTAAAAGAAAATTGTGGAGGTGAACCTAATCTAAAAATTTAACCCAATTATTAATCAGAGTTTCCCCTTATTGCGCCGGTTGGCCCTCGGGCCATGATCAAAGTGTAGTATCTGTTCCGGCAGATACTGCAAGCTATGACTAGCTAGGAGTAGCTATGACTAGCAAAGACCAGATGTGGGGGCAACCCCACATGCCTGACCTTTAACCAGCTCCCATTTCCCACCTCTCGGGAGCTGGTTCCCTTTTTCCCTTCTCCCTCCCTTCACTCCTCACATTAAAAATCGGCCTTGTGCCTAATTTGCTCGGTGGGGGAGCAAATAAATACCATCTGTTCCGGCAGATACTGCAAGCTATGACTAGCAAAGACCAGATGTGGGGGCAACTCCACATGCCTGACCTTTAACCAGCTCCCATTTCCCACCTCTCGGGAGCTGGTCCCCTTTTCCCCTTCCCCCTCCTTTCACTCCTCACATTAAAAATTGGCCTTGTGCCTAATTTGCTCAGTGGGGGAGCAAATAAATACCATCTGTTCCGGCAGATACTGCAAGCTATGACTAGCTATGACTAGCAAAGACCAGATGTGGGGGCAACCCCACATGCCTGACCTTTAACCAGCTCCCATTTCCCACCTCTCGGGAGCTGGTCCCCTTTTTCCCTTCCCCCTTCCTTCACTCCTCACATTAAAAATTGGCCTTGTGCCTAATTTGCTCGGTGGAGGAGCAAATAAATACCATCTGTTCCGGCAGATACTGCAAGCTATGACTAGCTATGACTAGCAAAGACCAGATGTGGGGGCAACCCCACATGCCTGACCTTTAACCAGCTCCCATTTCCCACCTCTCGGGAGCTGGTCCCCTTTTTCCCTTCCCCCTTCCTTCACTCCTCACATTAAAAATTGGCCTTGTGCCTAATTTGCTCGGTGGAGGAGCAAATAAATACCATCTGTTCCGGCAGATACTGCAAGCTATGACTAGCTATGACTAGCAAAGACCAGATGTGGGGGCAACCCCACATGCCTGACCTTTAACCAGCTCCCATTTCCCACCTCTCGGGAGCTGGTCCCCTTTTCCCCTTCCCCCTCCCTTCACTCCTCACATTAAAAATCGGCCTTGTGCCTAATTTGCTCGGTGGGGGAGCAAATAAATACCATCTGTTCCGGCAGATACTGCAAGCTATGACTAGCTATGACTAGCAAAGATGTGGGGGCAACCCCACATGTCTGACCTTTAACCAGCTCCCATTTCCCACCTCTCTGGAGCTGGTCCCCTTTTCCCCTTCCCCCTCCCTTCACTCCTCACATTAAAAATCGGCCTTGTGCCTAATTTGCTCGGTGGGGGAGCAAATAAATATCCTCTTGGGGAAACACCAATACATGGAAACAATGACCGTAAATTACGTCAATAATTTTGAGAAGCGACATTTATGAGGATCTGTATGTTCAGGAGATTTTTGCACGTGACGTCATTGCATATTGTAAATATGTAACAACACATAATTTTTTAGTTTTCAGTAATAAGTAAAATATCTTATACTGGGATTCGTGGCACCTTGTTTAAATTCTTTATAATTTTTTATTTCTTTTATTTTGTTTCATTTTTCTCTTTTTTCTTGATGATAGACAAATAGCTGGTTTGGCTGCCCAAGATCTAATGTTACAATCTTCAAATGGAGAAAATTAAAAACAAAAAGAAAGAATCTGGCATCAATTGAAATGAATGGCTCTCGTCTTCAGGAGGCCTCAAGTTTTGACAAGCTTCTGGGCTTGACCATTACTCCTGATCTTAAATGGAACACGTACATCAAATCTGTTGCCAAGGCCGCTGGAAAAATGGTCGGATCTTTCTATCGATCCAGTAGATATCTCACTGCTGATGCAATTCTCTGTCTATATAACAGCCAGGTACATCCAAGGATGGAATACTGTTGCCACATCTGGGCAGGAGCTGCTAGAAAGGACTTGTCCTGCCTTGATAGAGTTCAAAATAGACTTTGTAGCCTCGTAGGAGATGTCCTTTCTCTTCCCTGCAACCTCTATCTCACAGAAGAGATGTTGCGTGTTTGTCTCTGATGTATCGTTATTTTCATGGAAAGTGTTCAACTGAACTTAAGTCTATGGTCCCCCCTCGCCAAACTTTCACAAGAAACACTCGTCTAGCTGTAAACACTATCAATAATTCCCCCCACTCTTTATCTGTGCCTAAACCTAAACATAGATTCCATGAACAAAGCTTCTTTTTTAGAACTGCACGCCTGTGGAATTGTCTTCCGTTTTCCTGCTTTCCAGCTGACTACTATATGGTTGTGTTCAAGTCTAACGTAAATAAGTTCTTGATGAGCCGTTCCATATAAGTTATCAAATTTACCGAATTTTCATTATTATGATGTCCGATTTCTACTGAGGACTCTTTAACCCTTATCCTTGAGTGGCCTCTTGGCCTTGATAAAGTGGTGATTCCTATGTAAAAAAAAAGAACTTGATTACCCACTGGACAGAACTTGAATGCTTACTAGACATTGTGTCTAAGGTTTCTCTGTACAGGGGTCTGTTATGAGAATTTGGCATAAGGATACTTTTTCTCTACAATATATTAAAATCACATAGTATTTGTAGCCCAAATAGAATCTCCTCGGAATGGTTAACCCATATTAGCTTTTGCAAGTGTAATAGATAAACGTATGGTTGCAAGAAAAATACAGACAACTGAATAAAATCAGACATGCGCAGTAAAAACGCTGACCCCTGTATAAAAGTCAACAAAACCTGTCAACTTCCTCTTTTTGCGTCTGGACCAGCGTTCGACCTGTTTAGTCGACGAACTGACCGCATGTTCTAACGTCACTTTCCCTGCTACTGTAATGTGGGGCAAGCGCAAGCACACTTAATACGCTTTCCCTCTCCATGAACTGGATTGACTTACTCTCTCTATCTCCCCTTCGCTTTGGCCCATCGACACAGACATGTGCGCGACTTTCTACTGAGTTTAACCTTTTCTTTCTACAGCTGGCTTGCCACTTCGCATTTCTCTATTCCTTCTACGCGCGTAGTCGTCAACGGCTGAATGAACACATGTACACCAGACTTTCATTTCTCAACAGAAATAAACGACATGTTTATTTTATTCCAGCATTTGAGTTCCTTGTTTTATTCATTCAATTCGTTTCATTATTTTTTCTTGTAGCGACTTAGGGTATTTTATATCCTGGTCCGCAACACTCTGTACAGGGGTCTGTTATGAGAATTTGGCATAAGGATACTTTTTCTGTACAATATATTAAAATCACATAGTATTTGTAGCCCAAATAAAATCTCCTCGGAATGGTTAATCCATATTAGCTTTTACAAGTTTAATAGATAAACGTATGGTTGCAAGAAAAATACAGACAACTGAATAAAATCAAATATATATTTTTTATTCTAACCAAATCAGAGATTTATAGTGGTAGAGACGCCGTCGTCAGTAGCAATGAGTCTGGTTTGTGTCAGTGACAATAGCGGTGTATCCGTAATAAGTTGGTGTCGGCGACGACGGCAGTCTATTAGCAGTATGTTGGTTTCGCTGACGACGATGCCAAGACAATCCCCAAAGACGGTAAGACTTGTAGCAGTTATCTGCTCCTTTCCAGCGATAACTGCACCAAACCAGCCAGTAGGTGTCGCAAAAAGCGACCTGTTATCTGCCCTTGGGGGACGCCCGGATAATTCTTCCCTTTTCTCTCGCTCCTTCTGGGAATCAGCCTCGCAACGAAGCGGAGACAACGCGCACGCCGGTCAACATCAACCCGGTAAGAGTTTTAGCAAATGACCACTTTTCCAGCCTTTTCCTTCAAGAGACATTTAGCTCTACCGTCAGACACGCATACGTACACGGACTGAATTCCACTCCTCACATGCACACACACGCACACACGTACACAATAACATTTTTATTCTCTCAGGCGCACGCGAGAAATAAAACATCTCTTTAAACTTTACTCTTGTTTATTCTGTCTCACTGCATGCGACAAGTTTGTCGTTTACGAACACGTATTTAATTGGGAGCACAACACCCAACTGCACCCCCCCCCATCACCGACTGCCTCGTGATCGAAGAAGCGGTTTCTTTTATAATCGGTCTTTGGCTCGAATCGGATTTATTATTTCATTTTTTGTGTCTCTGATGGCGTTTTCAGATCACGTGGTACATCGCCTACTATGTCCATGTGGAGAACACAGTTTTGTTTTTGTTCCTCGCATAGCGTATGTAGGTGTGATCAAAAACGTGTACGTGATTGAAATTTCAAAATGCAGCGAAATGCATGTAAAATTGCACTTCTTTTAAACAGAGTGGATAATACAGTAATTGAGTGAGAGCTGTTATACAATACTAGGAACAGAAATCCTTCTCCAGATAGATAAATCGATAATTACTAACTTAAGACACTATTCAAGCCTCCATGAAGAGTTTTTTTTCCCACGTAAAGCCCAAATTATTCTCAGCCACCCCTCACAAGTTCAGACCTCGGCATGTAGTCATATCCGTAGCCAATAAGTTAAGCATTCAAATTTTAAAGGGTTTACCTAGTTCTAGCCTATAATTTTGGAGCTATGGCAACACTTGCGGTGAAAAATTAGCCGAAAATGGCCTAAAACCGTGACAAAAAATTTCAAGGCACCCAAAAGAAAAACAATATTTCAAATATTATTTATCCATTACAAAAAATGAGGGATCCAAGTACCATGTGTACTTCTGAAAAAAAAAAAAAAAAAAAACGATCCCCAAAACGCTTTTAGTTTTTTTTTTTTGGGGGGGGGGAGGGAGCTATATTGTGGATTTATGTCTGTGACAACTTTTTTTTTTATTTTTACAAAAATTTGAGAATTTTTAACTTTAGAGAGATCCACAGGGTCACCAATCCAATAATGAAATGTGGGAATCCAATCATTCCAATAAAAGTATACCCTTAACTGATCTGGAAACGACATATTCAACAAAACCTGATGCATACAGGTAAAGATTTAGTAAAGAAACTTGGCTTCTGAAACCGAAAATATTTTTTTCTGATAAACTAAAAAGGTTCAAATAAAAAATCTGTTTCATGGAAAAGTTTTTTAATGATGTTGCTGAAATTATGCATGAGAAAATTTTTGGAGTTTTATCCAAATTTATTATTTTAGCGCCCAGGTCAAATTTTTAAATTTCCCAAAAAAGTGCATTTTTTATGCCAGGAAAAAAAATTAATTATGTGTAAAATGATGTTTCATTCATGAACTCATAAGTTCATATCATAATTTTGGAGAATTTCGATAAATTCTCTGATAGAGGGTTGACGGGAAATCCCTGAAGTACAAAATAGAGGAATGGACGCCCTGCGAAATTCCCTTTAGTGCTAGGGAGTCATATTCTTCCTCATATCTATTATATTTAGCGTTTATAGGTTCAGGAGAGAGCTAACACACGAGGGGCGTGCAATAAGTAATGCCCCTGACCCACTTCCAGTTTTCTGATCTAGCTGAAATTTTGCATGTGCAATAATTTATATCTCTACAGGTTACGTGGCAAACTACAGCTCTGAACTAATTGTAATTTCTGTTTTACAGGTGTTTGAACTGAGTCAGGTGTGAAATGGAGCTTGTTGAATGTCGAGCAGTGATCCAGTTTTTGTATTTAAAAGGACGCACACCACAGGACACTTTTGATGAACTGAAAGAAACTTATGGTGATAATGCCCCATCATATGACCTTGTAAAACGCTGGCATCATGAATTCAAACATGGCCGGAAGTCTGTGGAAACAGCTCCCAGATCTGGTCGCCTCCCTTCTGCCATTGATGAGGCATCTGTCCGTCAAGTTGAGGCTGCAATTTTGGAAGATCAGCGCATTATTATTCGCCAAATAACCCAAGATGTCAAGATTAGTACAGGGTCTGTGGAAACTATCATTCATGACCATTTGCATATGCATAAGGTGTCTGCCAGATGGATTCCCAGGTTGCTCACACCATTCCAGAAGCGAGAACGTGTCGAGTGCTCGAGGATGAATTTGGAGATGTGCCAAAAAGATGAGTCAAAGTTTTTCAAAAGACTGATTACACAGGATGAAACCTGGGTCCATCACTATGATCCAGAGACCAAAGCCTAGTCAATGCAGTGGAAGCTTTTCCTAGCAAAGAGTACCACAATTACAGGAGCCTATTATGCTTCACTTTTGAGGAAATTAAGGGAAGCTATCAAAATCAAGCGGTGGGTCAAGATCAGCAAAGGTACCCTCCTCCTGCAGGACAATGCTCCGGTCCACAACTCGCATGTTGCCAGATCAGAAGCACGGGCATGTGGTTCTGAAATCCTTCCCCATCCTCTCCTGACCTTGCACCCTCTGACTTTCACCTCTTCCCAGACATGAAGTTACGTTTTAAAGGAAAGCGGTTCTCAGATGATGCAGCCTTGATTTCTGAAGTCACGTCGTGGTTGGAGGACCAACCTGGGGTGTTCTACAAAAACGGTCTTCAGAGCTGTCGTTAGTTTAAGTTTGTTATTATAAGTAATTGATAACCAAGTTGTGGTTTTATTTGATATAGAACTTTATTACATATTTACATAGAAAGAGAGATTGAAGGTACGTGTGTAGAGGTCTACGCCATGTTGTCGAATACGATATGTATTAGGCGGTTTACATCAATATTCATACGCCATGATTTCCTTGTTACGCGTATGAAAGTAGTTCTATGATAACACTACATCCCCCTTACCAGAACGAAGAAAAGTAGTACACATTGTTCAGATGTTTATCGTTTAAATCTGTTTGGCCTATGGATTTCACGACCATGTCTTGTTATATTTGGTGTGTGTTTCTTAGTGTTTATTTGGTTTGAGATGCTTGTGTTAGGGAGTCCAGATTGAGATTGGGTTTGGTCACTGAAGTGAACATGTTTATGGGTTGCTTTTCCATCTGCTCTGATATGGACTCTGTTACGTCTTTTTGACGATCCATCTGGTAATTTGAGGATGTACGATCTAGGTTCTGTACATTTGCTGAGAATTGTTGCTGGTTTCCATTTTCCAGTTTGGTTAGCCCACATACGTACGTGTTGTCCAGGGACAAGTGCTGGTAAGTCATGGGCTGTTTTATCATGATAGGTTTTTTGTATATCCTGTCTGTGCTTTAGTTCTTCGTGGATATGGTCACGGTTGGGAAATCTGTGATTCGTGATTTTTGCAATCAGGTTCGATTTCATGATGCGACTGTTTAGAAGTTCAGCTGGGCTTCGAAGTTTGTGGCTGATAGGCGTTGTTCTTAAACACAGCATTGCAAGGTTAATATCTCTTCCTGCTTGCTTTGCTTTGACTATTGTTCTTTTAATGGTTTGAATCTGTCGTTCAATGAAACCATTTGATTTAGGAAACCTTGGAGATGATGTGATATGATCGAATTGCCATTGTTGAGCAAATTCTTTAAATGCTTCACTGGAGTACTGTGGTCCGTTGTCACTAATAACTCTGGTGGGAATACCATGTTCTGAAAATATCTGCTTCATTGTTGATATGACCATGTTGCTTGTGGCCATGCTATTCATTTTCCGTATGATTGGGAATTTACTATAATAATCAGCAATTATGAGGTATTCCTGGTCGTTACAGTGGAACAAGTCAGTGCCAACAACTTCCCATGCTCTGCTAGGGATGTCGTGTGGTTGTAACGTTTCTTTTGATTGTGCTGGGAGGTTTTCCTGGCATATTGAACACTTTTTGATCATGTTCTCAATATCAGTGTTAATTTGCTCCCAGTAGACAGTAGCTCTAGCTTGCAGACGTGTCTTTTCGATACCTTGATGGCTGTAATGTAGTTGGTCCAGGATAGTTTTCTGCTGATTTTCAGGGATAATAATCCTTGAGCCTTTCATGATTATGCCATCACTGACAGATAACTCATCTCTGTATGACCAGTATGACCGAATTGTCGGTGGTACTTCCTTAATTGAGTCTGGCCATCCTGTTGTTATGGTTTCATGTAATTGGTTGAGTATTGGATCAGCCTTTGTTTCCTTTTTTATTTCATTCAGGCGTTCGCTCCTGAATCTCACCAAGTCAACTCGAATATCTAAGTCGATCATGTCAGTGTTTTGAGTACTGGGGAGACGACTTAGTGTATCAGCTATAGTCATTTCTTTGCCTGGTATGTATTCTATTTGTATCTGGTATCCCTGTAATTTGGTCATCATTCGTTGTAGCCTTGGCGGTGCACTGGTCAGTGGTTTCTGTAGTATCATGACCAAGGGTTTATGGTCGGTGTGTACCTTGAACTTCCGCCCATATAGGTAGACATGATACCTGTGCACACCAAATACAATTGCTAGAAGTTCCCTTTCTATGCACGAATACCGTTGCTCGGCGTCTGTTAAAGATTTTGACGCGTATGCAATAGGTTTTTTGTTTTGCATTAATGCTGCTCCAAGTCCTTTTAAACTCGCATCAGTTTGCAGTATTGGTACTTCATTCGTGTCGAAGTACGTTAATGTGGAGTCTTTGGTGATTATTGTTTTAAGCATCTCAAAGCATACCTTGTGATGCTCTTCCCAGAGAAAAGGTACGTCTTTTTTCAACAAGCCTCTTAATGTATGTGTCTTGTCAGCTAAATTTGGTATGAATGGTGATAAATATGTGACAAGGCCTAAGAATTCTTGTAGTTCTTTTTTGCATGTTGGATATGGCATGTCTTGTAAGTCTTTAAGTTTTTCTGGGTCTGGGCTAACACCATTTTCACTATATATCATTCCAAAGAAAGATATATTTTTTGATTTTATTTTGCATTTTGCTGAATTAAACACAAGACCATTTTTTGCAGCTACTTGCATTAGCCTGTATAAGATCTTATCATGCTCTTTGTCCGTTTTACTATAGACAACAATGTCGTCTGTAATTCCAATTGCTCCGTCAACTTGTTCGAGTATCTGGTCCATTTTCATTTGGAAAATGTCCTGGGATACACTTAACCCAAACGGTAATCTCTGGAAACAGTATCTGCCAAAAGGGGATTGGAATGTCGTTAGCAGCTGAGATTCCTGATCCAAATGTATGGACCAATAATCAGCTTTGGCATCAAGTTTAGAGAACAGCTTGGCACCTGCAAAGTGGTGTGTTAGCTCCTCCACTGTAGGGGTTGCATGGTGTGGTCTCTTTAGCGCAATGTTAAGGCGTCTTAGGTCTAGACAGATTCTCAGGCTTCCATCTTTCTTGTGTGAATAAGCTAGGCTGGAAACCCAGTCTGTTGGCTCTGTGACTTTTCTAATGATCTTGTTGCTGACCATTTTGTCTAGTTCCTGTTTTATGTTGTCCTTTAGGGCAATTGGGGTTTTTATTGGTGGGTCAATGTGAGGTTGTACGTTTTTGCTCGTTGTTAACTTGACATGTCCAGGCATAGAGCCTATTTTGTCGAATTGATCTGGATAGATCTGTACCAAGTCTTCGATTTTGTTGATTGGTTTGACTATATTTTGTTCTTTCACCGTGCACTGAAGAGTGACCATTTTCAGTATTTCCAGTGATGGTAATCCTAGAATTGCTGGTCCATTTACATCTACTATATAGAAGGTGCTTTCGTGCCAATCAGAGGTTTGGTAGTTGCATGGTATACTGATATTGCCATAGCACTTTATCGGTGTTCCATTGTAGGCTATTAATTTTTTGTCCTTACTTTGTTTTTTTAGTTTTGGGCAGCCATCAGTAGTTAATTTCTCAGGAAACATTCTACGGAATGTAGAAATTGGTAATGTATTACCTTGGGCTCCAGTATCGACTGTGAGTCCCGTTTCGATTAGGTAATTTTATATTTATATAAGCGAAGGCTTCATCTCTCTGTGTTTGAGAGGGTGTGTTAATGGTGGAAAAAGTTAAATTTTCGAATTGCTCATTTAGTTCCTGGCTGTTGTTCCTGGATAATATATCAGTTTGGATGAAGTGTTTTTTCTTGGTCTGGTTTATGTTTAATGATTTTTGTTTTCCACGGTCTCTGTTTTGCGATCTTGACCTTGATCTTCTGTTATATAAACATACTGTTGCCCAGTGGTTATATTTTCCACACGTTTTGCATTTGGAACCAAATGCTGGGCATGCTTCACGTCGACGTTCATGACTTTTTCCGCAATTAAGGCAGTTGTTTGTCTTTCTATTTTGTTTATATTTTTTAATTGCTTGTATGTCAATATTGGCGCTATTGTCCTCCCCGTTATTGGTGTTTAACATCTCTCTAAGCTGTTTAATATGTGCGTTTGTTGCCTCATACGTTTTACCAATTCGGATGGTTTCATCCAGTGTTAGCGTATTATCTTTTCGTAATAGTTCTTTCTGGAATTCGACAATTGGGGTACTCGCAATAATTAGTTCTATAATTCGCTGTTCTTGTTCAGTGTCGGTTAGTGAGCATTTTAACGTAAGTTGACGACATCTATTGACGAAGTCGTCTAATGTCTCATTTTGTTTTTGTTTATAAGACATTAGTTTTAGTCTATTAATCCTAAAGTTTTCTTTAGGTTCTAAATGCTCCAAGAATTTATTAAAAATAGTGTCGGGAGAACGTTTTTCCTCATCTGTTAATTTCCAAGTGTTAAATTTTTTGAAACCTTCGTTGCCGGTCTTTAGCAGTATGTAATTCACTTGTTGGTCGGTTTTTATTTTGTTTATAGCAAAATATAGTTCTAACCTCTGTTTAAAAAGTTTAAATGTTTCCGCTGGATTTGGCATTTCCCAGTCCATAAACGGAATAATGTCATTATTGGTAGACATTATTATTAACGGCTATGTATTTTTTCAATAAACAGAAAATTCAATATGTCTGCCAATGTGCGAAAATCCACACGTGTTTACGGGAACACATACAATAACAACAGTTGACAAAATTCAAAATGTCTGCTATTGTGCGAAAATCCGCACGTGTTTTAGGGAACACATACGATAACAACAGTTGACAAAAATTCAAAATGTCTGCTATTGTGCGAAAATCCACACGTGTTTACGGGAACACATACGATAACAACAGTTGACAAAAATTCAAAATGTCTGCTATTGTGGGAAAATCCACACGTGTTTATAGCATATACGAGAATGACAGCAAAGTTTTATAAAATGCACATTAATGGTAAATTAATGAAAATTGGTTTACATGCCTTGTTTTGTCTTCTGTAAACGTATTTTTCCTCTCGTGTCTGTTGCCGAAGTTTTTTTTTGTTTTTTTTTTTCAACTGTTATAAATGTTCGGTATCCATTTCACTGCCACCATGTCGTTAGTTTAAGTTTGTTATTATAAGTAATTGATAACCAAGTTGTGGTTTTATTTGATATAGAACTTTATTACATATTTACATAGGAAGAGAGATTGAAGGTACGTGTGTAGAGGTCTACGCCATGTTGTCAAATACGATATGTATTAGGCGGTTTACATCAATATTCATACGCCATGATTTCCTTGTTACGCGTATGAAAGTAGTTCTATGATAACACTACAAGAGCTGCATCAAACGATGGGAGAAATGCATAACTCTGGGTGGTTCCTATGTAGAGAAAGATTAATAACTGTGCCAAGTTTCGTTGGTCTACTGCTATGGGAAGTGGGTAGGGAGCATTACTTATTGCACGCCCCTCATATTCAAATTAATCATGAATGCAACCGCTTATTACTTGAATTTTAACCTTTTTATTCATGCCATTCAAAAAGTAAAACCAAGCTAAGAAGGGTCGAAGACCAAGTGCAGAGGGTGGCTACAGCAGCTCGTCAAAGGAAGAGAAAGCGCGAGAGTCGTTCTAAAGCCCCTCGACCACCATCTCTAACCCCAGAACAACCTTCCGTCCACACTTAATTCATCGCTTCTCCGGGCAGAGAAATAAACTGATAGCGAAATGGGTTGGTGAGAACAATTAGAACCTGTAGAAGACTAGGATATAATAATACGCTAACTTGCTACAAGAAAATAATGAAATAAATGGAATTGAAGGAAACAAAAACTCAATTGATGGATAAGATGAACGTGTCGTTTATTTACTGTTGAAAGAATGAATGTTTTAGATACAACATGTGTTCATGTCCACGCTGGTGTAACCATTGCTTGTAGAGGACTGGCAGAAAAATGGTACAAGTCATATAAAGCTACTTTTAAAAATGACCTAAATTGGCTCGGGTGGGAAAAAACTCTTCATTGAGGCTTGAACAGTGTCTTAAGGATGGAATACTGTTGCCACATCTGGGCAGGAGCTGCTAAAAACAGCCTATCCTGCCTTGACGGAGTACAAAATGTGGCTTAGTGGGGGATGCCCTTTTCTTTACCCTGCAACCTCTCTCCCACTGAAGAGACATTGTGAGCCTATCCTTGTTTTATCGTTATTTCCATGGCAGGTGCTCGTCTGAACTCCAATCTCTGGTCCACCCTCACCAATCTTTCACGAAAAACACCCGTCTAGCTTGAATCCACTGTGAAAAATTTCCCCCACTCCATATCTGTGCCTAAATCAAAACGCGGATTCCATGAACAAAGCTTCTTTCTTAGAACTGCACGCCTGTTGAACTCTGTTCCGTCTGCCTGCTTCCCACCGGACTACAACTTAGATGTCTTCAAGTCCAACGTTAACAAATTCCTAATGAACCGCCCCCTTAAGTAAACACTTTATCAAATCTCCACACTAACGTAATGTACTTGCAATAACCCTTATATCCCTGAGTGGCTTCGGGGCCTTGATAAGTGGTGATCACTGTGTAAAAAAAAAAAAAAAACTTTTAACCCTATTATTATCTTACATGAAGAGATCAAGGTTAACGATTGAAAAAAAAAAAACAGTGAATAGAATTTTGGCAATTTTTTATCTTTGAAACCTCACACCTAGTTATACAATTGTCAGGTCACACTACACACTAGCAACCAAATTACTGGAATGTACTCCGACAAACTCAAAGCACTTATACCTTCCTTGATATAAATATCCGTGACTAACCCGACAAGCAGCAAAATACTACTAATTTTATCCGTGATATTCACCAAATAGATCGGCTCTATTTCGAAATGATTTATTTTTTTTATTTTTCCTCTTCAATTTTGTTTTCTGCGAACTTGCTCCTCCGTTCGTCATCTTGAATGTTAAGTTGAGCTTGTAAAGTCAATCACATTTGAAAAATCGTTTCCTTTATAAAAGCAGATGAAGTTAATCGAAAGCAGATTATAAAACAAAAACGTAAATATTACTACATGGCGCATTTTTTTCAATTTTTTATCGGATTATTATCAAATGGTCATTAATCTTTCAGATTTTGTTTTCAATACTGACTTAAACATAAAAAACGGTCAATACGTAATTCTTTATGTAACCAGTGGTGGCCAATTCTGTATGCATTTCCACGTACAGAATTGATAACATTTTTCTTGTTTTTTGTTTTGTAATGTCCCTGTGTCTTTATTGAAACATGAAATCAGAAAAAAAGAAAAAAGGCCGACGTACACGAGTGCTACCGGTGCTACCCCACAAGCGAAATACACATCGGCTCCGATGTTGAACGTTGTTCAATTGAGGGAGACATCATTATTTTTACAAGGAAAGAATTTGAGCAGATTTGCCGTTTAGTTGTACAAATATTCTCGAACCAAGTAATCACTAAAAGGGACCCTCAAAGGGCGGCACCGATATCTTAGTAGAAGCTTTTTAGTTTTTACATGTTACACAAACTTTAAAATTGAAAATGTAATCATGTGATTGAATTTAATTAAAATTCACCATTTTGTTTAACACATTAAAAAAAAAATAATGCAAGCAGCAAAATCCCACCCCTACACTAACGCTAACCCCAAACATGTTGCCACTTTGATATAGGAGGCTACTATCAGGGACATAAGCTACAGGGGTACTATGTGGGGAGTTGTGCAGCGAGATGTCGGTTCACATTACACTTGAACTTCTGCATGTATATAGTTGGGGAAGCAGGGACCCGGAAGGGAATTCCAAAGTCTGCTACAATAATGGTTGTGCTTTGGGTTCAACTTGATTTCTTTTAAATTCCATTTTTACCCCAAACAATGTGGGGAGTTGGGCAGTGAGATGTCCGTTCTTATTACACTTGTCTAGCAGTTCTGGGAAAGAAACTATTAGAGCAGAAGGCTTTCTTACATCTATGGATCTCTACTGTGAAGGGGTGGGACTTTGCTGCCTGTCGGATTTGTTCGGAGTATTTACGTCGAGGGGGGTACAAGTGTTTGCAGTTCGTCAGATCATCCATCATTAAAATATTTGTAGAGCAGGCAGAAGGATGCAGCATTACCTCGATGGGACAGAGGCTGAAGCTTTGATGACAATTTAGGACCGATCAGATTGGCGACTCTATTTTGAGCCCTGTCCAGGAGCGAGAGACTAGTTGCACTATCCCAAATGTGACAATACTACTCCATACATAAATGTGGCCTTGTAGAGATACAGGACACTTTCAGGCGTAAGTAGCTTTCTAGCATGGTAGATAGAGCCCACTTTCTTTGCAGCAGTCTTGGCAATGCTTTCAATGGATCTGTTCCAACTCCTGTTCCCTGTGAACGTTAAGTCGAGGAGTTTGGACAAAGTACTTTCAGGTAATGTATCTTTAGCCATAGCTGTTGGTGGTTGAGAAGATGTCTTGTAATTATTGAAGGAAACTAGGTTATAAAGACTTTAAGGACTGCAAAATTAAAAATCTTCAGTTTTCCTTCATTAAGGCATTATTGGCTCGAACACCGATCAGGGGAGATAATCCAATGAAACTATCTTAACGCGATTATTTCCCTTTAAAAACATGGTAACTATTATTCTCTTTTCAAACAAAAAAATCGGTGCTTGTCTACAAAAATATGGCGTCTGTTTTAGTGCATACATAGATTCGAAAAAGTTTTCAAAAAACAAATATATAACAAACAAATGTTATCAAAGGCAAGATAAGTAACTTTTCTACTTAACTGGATATATTTTTAGTGTTTTTATTTAATGTAACATGTTTATTCAGCTCGAAAAACATACAGTGTTTACCGATGTATTGAAAAGTTTAAAACGGCGGCTGACTCTCTCTTTGAGGTTATAAAATTACTATCAGGGACATAAGTTGCAGGGGCACGCACACACATACACCTACTCTTTCTTGCCACAAGACACTAAGCCTTTTCCCTGTCTCTACTGTCGGACGCACGCTCTTACATACGTAAACACACTGAAGTCTTTTTCCTTTCTTTCTTTTAGCCGGCTACTTTCATACCAACGGCTTCCACCTGGAGACAACTGCTAGCTATAAACACATGTAAACGGAACTGAGCTTTTCTCTTCTTCAACCAGCCGGCATGATATTAAATCTATCTTCACACAAGAACACTTCAACCTACTAACCCGTTTCTCTCGTACACTCTTCTACTAACACCACTAACGAAGATAACAAATAAAGTTGTTTATTAACATAGAATTAAATTCCATTGCATTCTCATTTCTATAGTATTTATTCCATAGGTCCTTTCGAGTGCATCACTCATCATCAGTGGAGAAATGTATATCCACTCTCTAGGCTGTCAATTGTAAAGTAGCCAGTGTTTTAGAACGATTAAATTAATAACAATAATTTAAAAATAGGTCTGACCTTGATCAGTCTTTTGGGTTTTTTTTTTTTTACATTTTCACCCCAAACAAGGCACAGTGCCACTACATCAAAGGGGCTACTATCAGGGACAAGTTGTAGGGAGACTATGTAGAGAAGCCCATCTACCCTTGAGAGAAGGATAGACCGTTCCAGTTTCATAACCTGGTATTTTACCTCACAGTAGACAACCCATCTAGTGATGGTGTCACTATAAAAAATACCGGGTTTGTATTACTGTACACATAGATTCGAAAAAGTTGTCAAAAAACAAATATATAACAAATAAATGTTATCAAAGGCAAGATAAATTACTTTTCTACCAAACTGAATATAATTTTCGTGTTTTTATTCAATGTAACATGTTTATTCAGCTCGAAAAGCATGCAGTGTTTACCGATATATTGGAAAATTCAAAATGGCGGCCGACTGTCTCTTTAACATGGTAAGTTCGGAAAAAGGTGTAATAAATAATAAACTAGACAAAATACTGTTAGAAATTCGTTCAATATATGTTACCGTGACATAACTTGACATATATTCGGTGGGTTTATAATAGTATTTTGTCTAGTTTAATATTCATAACACCTTTTCCCGAACTTAGCATGTTAAAGAGAGAGTCGGCACCCATTTTGAATTTTCCAATACATCGGTAAACACTGTATGCTTTTCGAGCTGAATAAACATGTGAAATTGAATAAAAACACGAAAATTATATCCAGTTTGGTAGAAAAGTAATTTATCTTGCCTTTGATAACATTTATTTGTTATATATTTGTTTTTTGACAACTTTTTCGAATCGTGTACAGTAATACAAACCCAAAATACCTTTTGATAGCCCTGGCAAAGCATCTAGTATTCAGCTACGGACAAGATTTGAATTACACTACAAACTCGTGTAGTGAATTCAATCTCTGCTATGGCCGCATCTTATTTTTTTTTTAGGGAGTTAAGCACAATATCTGTTCACATTGCACTTTAACTTCTGTATATCATTACAGTCGAGGAAGGAGCAACCCAGAAGGGAATTCCAAAGTCCAGCAGTTCTAGGGAAGAAACTATTAGCATAGAAAGCTTTCTTACATCTAGGGATCTTTACTTTGGAGGGGTGGGACTTTGCTGCTTGCCGGGTTTGTCAGAAATATTTATGTAGAGGGGGTACAAGGGTTTGTAGTTCGTCAGAGCATTCACCGTTAAAGTACTTGCAGGACAAGCAGAGGGATGCAATATTTCATTGGTGAAAGAGAGGTTGAAGCTTAGATGACAGCTCAGGATCTATCAGGTTGACGACTCTCTTTTGAACCTTGTCCAGGAGTGAGAGACAATTAGCAGATACACCAGCCCAAATCTAACAACAAAACTTTTTTTTTTTTTTTTTAAATTACATTTTTACCCCAAACAAGGCGCATTGCCACTTTGGTGTAGGGGGCAGCTACTACTGGGGCACTATGTTGGGATTTGGGCAGCAAGATGTCGGTTCACGTTGCACTTAACTTCTACATGTCAGTACAGTTAGGGAAGCAGGAACCTGGAATGGAATTCCAGAGTCTAGCGGTTCTGGGGAAGAAACTACTGGAGTAGAAAGATCTTTTACATCTAGGGATCTCTAATGTGTGGGGTGGGATGTAGCTGCCTGTCGGGTTTGTCGAGGGTGTCTACGCTCAGTTCGTCAGAGCATTCACCATTAAAATACTTGTAGAACAGGCAGAGGGATGCAACGTTTCGTCGATCGAACAGAGGCTGAAGCTTAGATGCTAGTTCAGGGCCTATCAGATTGGCGACTCTTTTTTTAACCTTGTCTAGGAGTGAGAGACTAGTAGCAGATACACTAGCCCAAATGTGACAACAATACTCCATACATGGGCGAATGGTGACCTTGTAGAGATACGTTCAGGCATAAGTAACTTTCTAGAATGGTAGAGAGATCCGAGTCTGACGTAGAGGTCACTTAAAATGACGTACACCACCCCCAATGTAAACAGAATTTTTGTTGGGCGAGGGGGTCAACGTGTGAGTGCTCATTTTATGTGAAATTGTGTTCATAAGCGTTATTTTCATTTTCAGCATCTCCGAAAGCCTAGAAAAGTGGTAATTTTAAAGGATTCTTCGGGGGTGGAAAGATTTTTTTTTTTTTTTTTTTTTTCAAAGTCGATTGTGGATTCTACATTCCCGACAGGTGTTGCCAGCCTATCATTTGTAATTAAGATGGCGCATTAATCATTCGATAAAATGTTCCATAAAGTTTGATATCCTAAAGTAAGAAAAAATTAAAGAAACTAATGGATCTGAAGGGAGCTGCTCGCCAGACAAAAATGACACACATCTCCCTTAAAATAATTTTTTAGAAAAATGGGTTTGTATTATTGTACACATAGATTCGAAAAAGTTGTCATAAAACAAATAAATATTATCAAAGGCAAGATAAGTTACTTTTCTACCTAACTGGATATGTTTTTAGTGTTTTTATTCAATGCAACATGTTTATTCAGCTTGAAAAACATAGTGTTTACCGATGTATTGGAAAATTTAAAATGGCGGCCGACTCTCTTTTTGAGGCGGTAAGTTTGGGAAAATGAGTTATAAATTTAAAAAAAAAAACAGACAAAATACTGTTAGAAACTCGCTCAATATATGTTACCGTGACATAGGCTGACATATATTCGTTTTATTACTTACATTAAAAAGTTTTGTGTGAATAGAAAAAAGTTGTTTTTTTGTTATCCTTAAAAGTTTTGTAAATATTTAATATTAAAGCAAATGTTTTGTAAATATTTATTTTTTCTTTTAAATGTTTAAAAGTTTTGTAAATATCTTTTTTTAAAAATTTGCTCACGAACATTCCAATATGTCTGCTATTTGACCTGTTTACAAGTTTAGAAACAACGACAATGTCAAGGTCGAACAAACGGCGCCTCTTGAATTGTTCGCTTATTTTTGTCGTCTGCTACGGGGTATCTAATCTTTACTTGATCCATTCATTATTATTTTTTTTTTTCTTCACTTTTTAGTAGACTAAATATACGACAATCGAAGTCGCTGTGTTGCTTTTAAAAATTAGCCTTTCTAAAGTTTGACAGATTGGCCGTTTTAAGGTCAAATTTGGCCTATTTCATGCTTTTTACAAAATATGGGTGAAAAAAAAAACATGGTTCACGCTTTTATTTGGCCTTAAAAAGGCCAATCTGTCAAATCTTATAAAGGCCAAATTTTAAAAGCCATATGGCGAGCTCGAATGTCGTAAAAATGATGAAAAAAATAATAAAAATGACATTTTTTTTCCAGGTTTTATTTCAGTCTTAAGGTCTAATAATTTGTTTTATATAAAAAAATAATTTTTTGTTTGTCAAATAATTTACGCCGCTAACATACATATTTGTCACAGAGCGTTCTCCGCAAGTTTTACCAAAGATTTTTTATAGACAAGCATTCAAAAACATTTTTGGGGGTTTGTTTTACTATACACATAGATTCGAAAAAGTTGTCAAAAAACAAATATAGAACAAATAAACGTTATCAAAGGCAAGATAAGTTACTTTTCTACCTAACTGGATATGTTTTAGTGTTTTTATTTAATGACACATGTTTATTCAGCATAAAAACATACAGTGTTTACCGATGTATTTGAAAATTTAAAATGGCAGCCGACTCTCTCTTTGAGGCGGTAAGTTTGGGAAAATGAGTTATAAATAAAAAAATAGTCAAAATACTGTTAAAACCCCGCCGAATATATGTCAGTCTATGCAACAGTAACATATATTGAGCGAGTTTCTAACAGTATTTTGTCTGTTTTTTTATTTATAACTCATTTTCCCAAACTTACCACCTCAAAGATAGAGTCGGCCGCCATTTTTATTTTTCCAATAAAAACGCTAAAAACATATCTAGTTAGGTAGAAAAGTAACTTATCTTGCCTTTGATAACATTTGTTTGTTCTATATTTGACGTTTGACAACTTTTTCGAATCTATGTATACACTAAAACAAACGCCATATTTTTGTAGACAAGCAGTAAGCACCGATTTTTTTGATTGAAAAGAGAATAATAGTTACCATGTTTTAGAGGGAAATAATCGCGTTTAGACAGTTTCATTGGATTATCTCCCCTGATCGGTGTTCAAGCCAAATAATGCCTTAATGAAGGAAAACTGAATTTTACAGTCCGTAAAGACATTCGAATTGTTAAATAATTTTTTTTTTTTTTTATCAATTCCCGTTTTCTGGTTTCACTAAAGGAATAAACAAGTAAAACATATTTTTAAAAAATGTAAGTATAATATTTTTTTTGTGTTTTCGTCTCGTATGAAATGAATTTTGGGTTTACTGTACACATAGATTCGAAAATTTGTCAAAAAACAAATATAGAACAAATAAATGTTATCAAAGGCAAGATAAGTTACTTTTCCTCCTGACGAGATATTTTTTTAGTGTTTTTATTTAATGTAACATGTTTATTCAGCTCAAAAAACATACAGTGTTTACCGATGTGTATTCGAAAATTCAAAATGGCGGCCGCGGCCGACTCTCTCTCTCTCTCGGAGACGGTAAGTTTGGGAAAAAGAGTTATAAATAAAAACCAGTCCAAATACTGTTAAAAATCCGCCGAATATATGTCAGCCTATGTCACAGTAACATATATTGAACGAGTTTCTGACAGTATTTTGTCTGATTTTTTATTTATAACTCATTTTCCCAAACTTACCGCCTCAAAGAGAGAGTCGGCTGCCATTTTAAATTTTCTAATACATCGGTAAACACTGCATGCTTTTCGAGCTGATTAAACATGTTACATTGAATAAAAACCCTAAAAAAAAACAAATACAGTTAGGTAGAAAAGTAACTTATCTTGCCTTTGATAATATTTATTTGTTATATATTTGTTTTTTGACAACTTTTTCGAATATATGTGTATAGTAAAACAAACCCATATTTTTTTGTGTTTTTGTTTCGTATGAAATGAATTTCGGTTTTACTGTACGCATAGATTCGAAAAAGTTGTCACAAAACAAATGTATAACAAATAAATTTTATCAAAAGCAGGATAAGTTACTTTTCTACCAAACTAGATACGTTTTTAGTCTTTTTATTCAATATAACATGTTTATTCAACTCGAAAAACATACAGTGTTTACTGTTTATCGATGTATTTGAAAATTTCAAATGGCGGGGTGGGGCACTCTGGTGAACACGGTAAGTTTGAGAAAATGAGTTAAAACTAAGAAAATATACAAAGTACTGTTAAAAATCCACCGAATATATGTCAGTAGGCTGACATATATTCGGTGGATTTTTAACAGTACTTTGTATATTTTCTTACGTTATTTTATTTGTCACGTTATGGAGCGAGTTTCTAACGGTATTTTGTATAATTTTTTTAGTTTAAACTCATTTTCTCAAACATACCGTGTTCACCAGAGTGCCCCACTACCCCACCCCGCCATTTTTTAATTTACCGGTACTTATGCAGAGAGTGATCCGTGCTGAAATAATAAAGTTATTATTTAAAAAGACATTCTTAACATGGGGACGGGAAGGTGTTTTGTGCCTATTCTCGGCCCTGTCGGTGGGGTATTAGAATACGCCGACTGCCCCCCTGCAGAGGGTAAAAGTCCCTCAATGGGGGTCCTGGATATGACCTTAAACTATATCCAGTGGTGAGGCCCCAGCTTGTGGGCTTTGGGGAGTGTGGAGCCACCCTTTAATTACCATTGCTCCCAGGTCCACTCCGACCCGGAGTGGTAGTACCTGTTAGGGTCCCAACTATGGGTTAAATAGAAACCAACATGAAAACAACAAATATATTCTATTTAAAAAAATTTTCTTCAAAATCTTTGGATTCGGCATTAAATAACCCGAAAAGGGTTGATATGCCGTAAAACAAAAACAACCAACCAACCAAAAAATGTATCTATTCTATACTTTAACCTTACAATTGAAAAAAAAAAAACATATCATAAAACTTTAATTAAACATGGAAATACGATTTAAAAAAATAGCGCGGATCACTCTCTGCATTAGCACCAATTTTCCAATACATCGGTAAACAGTGTATGTTTGTTCCAGCTGTATAAACATGTTATATTAAATAAAAAAAAAACTAAAAATACTCCAGTTAGGTAGAAAATAACTTATCTTGCCTTTGATAGCATTTATTTGTTATATATTTGTTTTTTGACAACTTTTTCGAATGTATGTGTACAGTAAAAAAAAAACCTGAATTTCAATGGACGATTCTGCGTTTTTACACTGTGCCATTTTTTTTTTATATAGTCTTTTCGGTACTCCTTGGGCGTTGAGTTACATGGCGACCAGCAGAAAAATTTAATCTTCGCTCCCTGCGAACGTAACATTTTTTTATTTACTGGCGTTGTGGTAGTAACTATTATTTGTCACTTTTACAAACATTTATTTATTTATTTATTTTGAAAAAAGTTTTACTCTTTATGAATATTAAAAGAAAAAAGTTACTAAACATTTATTAATAATTTCTCACTTTTACAAACATTTGTTTTTAAATGACTTTTATCGACTTTTTAAAAATAGTATTTGCAGATGGGTATGCTGACAAGAAATATCATTAACTGATATTTGCTGTCAGCATACCCATCCGTAAATACTATTTTTTTATTAATAAATATTTTGCAAATATTTTTTCACTCCCCTCCCCCCCCCAAAAAATGGTGTTTATTCCTGTGGAATATTGCTAGGCTGAGCCAGCTAATCCAATGGAGATGTTGTGCTGAATGGATGCGATAATTGACAGAGTATAGTTCCTGGCAGAAGTCTAGAACAGTAAAAACCCTGAATGCCAGAGCAGCTGGCATTTGTAGAGTGGCACCTGCCCCTGCTGGCATGTTTAGCCAATCAGGCGCCTCAAAATAGAACAATCCACCATCCCTGACTAATTGTAGGCTGGTCCAATGGCAATTAGCATACCACTAATTGCTACTGAATAAATATGTTGAAATTAGTTAGGTGGTCCATAATGGTGGAGAGGGAAGGTAAGCGCATTCTTGATTCTTGATTCTACAATTCTGAAATCCGTTGTTTACATGGGAAGGTTGAGGGTGTTTATTCTGAAAGCCATTCTTAACATTTGTGGAGGTGGACCTAATGTAAAAAAACAAAACAAAACAAAAATAACTAAACCTGATAATTTCTCACTTTTATAAATATTTTTGGTACTAGTGTAGAGAGTGATCTGGACGTAACTCAGCCACTGCTCGGCTGTCACCGGAACACTAATGTCAACCGCCAAAGTAAGCCGAGCGTTGCCGTGACATAAAGCTGAGCCGCTGAAAATGAGGCGCAATGTTTTTCAACGCGACGCGCGTTGCAAATTCAAAGCAGCAGACAACAATTTAGAAGAGGAAGAAAAGAAAAAGTAAAAAAAAAACACCAGTTCCTACATTAACGGAAAAGACACAAAAATTCAGGACAGGAATAAAAAAAGTATGAATTTCTCATCTTTATGTGACCAACTCAAATTTAGAAGAGGAAGAAAAGAAAAAGTAAAAAAAAACACCAGTTCCTACATTAACGGAAAAGACACACAAATTCAGGGCAGGAAGAAAAAAAGTAGGAATTTCTCATCTTTATGTGACCAACTCAAAACCCCAGCCAGAGTACTGGATTTTTGCCAACAAAAAAGTTATTGGCAAAGTCGAAAACGTGTTCGTCATGCGGACACAGCTGTCAGCTTATGAGAAGAGCAAAAGTCAGCGATGGCTATGCCTGGAGGTGTCAGGCTAGCAATTGCCAAACGTATAATTCATTAAGGACTGGCACATTTTTCGCCAAGTCCAGTCTTACAATAGCAACAATTATCAAAATCATTTACCTGGTGCCTACCAGCGAGCCATGAAAAAAGATCTCCAATATATATATATATATATATATATATATATATATATATATATATGCGTGTGATCAAAGAAAGAGCCCACGCAAAAGAAACGTAAATATGTTTGAAAAAATAAAACTTAAATATATTTGCAAAAACAAAAAAAAAACGTAAATATGTTTGAAAAAACAAAAAAAAACATGTTTAAAATTAAAATATAATAAAAACATTTATTTTTATTTCAAGGGTGCCATTATATACATTTTGTGCTTCCGTAACTGGGTGGACAGACAGTAACGCCACCTATAGTCAAACGGAGGAAACAGGCTCTCTCTTTCTTCCAGATTACCAAAACAGTTTTATTTCTAATTTTCTTGTAACAAAAAAATTCAGAAAAATCTTTGAAAGTATTGTTTTTGATTTAACAGTGAACCTTTTATTGAACTAACATATGTTTAAAATTATTTTTCCATAAAAAAATATTTATATATATAAAAAAATATATATATATATATATATATAAAAAAATGTTATACCATTTTCCTTTATCGGTAATAAAACTTTAAAGTTCCAAGGTAAGTTTTCCTTTTCATTTTCTTGCAATGCTATGCAACACTCGGCTTAATTTCCTCGGCGACGCTCGGCTTACTCCAGCTGTTGACATCAGTGTTCCGGTGACAGCCGAGTAGTGGCTGAGTTACGTCCAGATCACTCTCAGCACGAGTACCATATTTTTGATTTACATGCGCGGATAAACAACATTGTTGAATGGTGTGAAAACAAAGCGTTTTTGTAATAAATTTTGGGTATGTTTTACAAAGATTCGAAAAAGTTGTCAAAAAACAAATATATAACAAATACATGTTATCAAAGGCAAGATAAATTACTTTTCTACCAAACTGGATATAATTTTCGTGTTTTTATTCAATTTAACATGTTTATTCAGCTCGAAAAGCATACAGTGTTTACCGATGTATTGGAAAATTCAAAATGGGTGCCGACTCTCTCTTTAACATGCTAAGTTCGGGAAAAGGTGTTATGAATATTAAACTAGACAAAATAATATTATAAACCCACCGAATATATGTCAAGTTATGTCACGGTAACATATATTGAACGAATTTCTAACAGTATTTTGTCTAGTTTATTATTTATTACACCTTTTTCCGAACTTACCATGTTAAAGAGAGAGTCGGCCGCCATTTTGAATTTTCCAATATATCGGTAAACACTGCATGCTTTTCGAGCTGAATAAACATGTTACATTGAATAAAAACACGAAAATTATATTCAGTTTGGTAGAAAAGTAATTTATCTTGCCTTTGATAACATTTATTTGTTATATATTTGTTTTTTGACAACTTTTTCGAATCTATGTGTACAGTAATACAAACCCGGTATTTTTTATAGTGACGCCATCACTAGATGGGTTGCCTTCTGTGAGGTAAAATACCAGGTTATGAAACTGGAACGGTCTATCCTTCTCTCAAGGGTAAATGGGCTTCTCTTAACTCCCTACATAGTCTCCCTACAACTTGTCCCTGATAGTAGCCCCTTTGATGTAGTGGCACTGTGCCTTGTTTGGGGTGAAAATGTAAAAAAAAAACCCCAAAAAGACTGCTTGAGGTCAGACCTATTTTTAAATTATTGTTATTAATTTAATCGTTCTAAAACACTGGCTACTTTACAATTGACAGCCTAGAGAGTGGATATACATTTCTCCACTGATGATAAGTGATGCACTCGAAAGGACCTATGGAATAAATACTACCTAATTGGATAAATTTTTTGTGTTTTTCTTTAATGTAAAATGTTTATTCGGTTCGAAAAAACGAGTAATGTTGAACACTGCTGGGAACAAGAAAAGATGACCGCGATGTCTTCGAAGACTCAATAATCAATTCAAAATAAATAAAACAAAATGGTGATAGAAAGCCACCCAATAAATGTCAGGATAACATTTCTTTCCTACTTTTACAAACAATTATTTTATTTACTTACGTTGGTTTACTTAATCAATTTTATTTTTGCACCATTCAAAATTTTTTAATTATAAAATTAATAAATATAATATATATAATTATAAATAAATAAATAAATATAATTATAAATCAAAAAGAAAAGTAACAAAACAATTTTTGGATAATTTTTTTATTACAATATTTATTAACAAACAAAACTAAAAAAAAAAATTAATGTAAAAATATTTCACACGACATACCACTCTGTTACATTAGGTCCACCTCCACAAATGTTAAGAATGGCTTTCAGAATAAACACCTTGAACCTCCACATGTTAACAACGGATTTCGGAATAAACACCATTGGGGGGGGGGATATTTGCAAAATTTAACTGATAATTATTATCAGCATACCCATCCGCAAATACTATTAAAAAAAATGTCGATAAAAGTCGTCATTTAAAAAGAAATTTAAAAACTAATGTTTGTAAAAGTGAGAAATTATTAGTAAATGTTTAGTAACTTTTTTCTTTTAATATTCATAAAGAGAAAACTTTTTTCACAATAAACAAATGTTTGTAACAGTGACAAATAATCGTTTAGTTACTACGACAACGTCAGTAAATAAAAAATGTTACGTGCGCATGTATCAGGGAGGGGGAACTAAGGGAGTGATGATTACATTTTTTTGCTGGTCGCCATGGAACTCAATGCCCAAAGAGTACCATATTTTCAAGTTAAATTCAAGTTTTACAATAGCTTTTGTTTAGTACAGAATAGTTGCAATACCTCTTTCCCTCCCCAAGTTAAGAATGGCTTTCTAAATAATGTTATTATTTCAGTACGGTCCGTAAACTGCTTAAGTCACTTTTTTGTTTATGAAATTGTTAGGTGAAAACACAGAATACTTACAAAACGCCCTCTCCTCCTCTGTTAAGAAAAAAAGCATGGGCACGTCTACATTATTGAGATGAAATTTCAGAAATCGTAAAACGAAATTTCACATGAAAACAATGGTATTCTTCATATTTTTAAGATGATTATATCCAAAAATTACGAAAATCGATGAGGTAGAAAATTTTTTGTTAATAGGTGTGGGCAAAAATCGGCGGAAAACGATAGGGGACCTAGTTTTGAAAGCCGATTTATCATAGTTTTTTTGTAGGTTTCTGACTACTTTTTGTCGCCCTGTCGGTCGGGCATTAGAATACACCGACTGCCCCCCTGCAGAGGGTAAAAGTCCCTTAATGGGGGTCCTGGATATGACCTTAAACTATATCCAGTGGTGAGGCCCCAGCTTGTGGGCTTTGTGGAGTGTGGAGCCACCCTTTAATTACCATTGCTCCCAGGTCCACTCTGACCCGGAGTGGTAGTACCTGTTAGGGTCCCAACTATCTGTTAAATTGAAACCAACGTGAAAACAACAAATATATTCTATTAAAAAAATTTTCTTCAAAATCTTTGGATTCGGCATTAAATAACCCGAAAAGGGTTGATATGCCGTAAAACAACCAACCAACCAACCGACTACTTTTTTATTGTATCGGCATTCAATTCGTAGGAAAATCATGTTTAATTTTCTATTTTTGAGTGATTATTATTTAGGTAACTTTACACGAATAGGGAGGATTTCTGTCTTCATGTTTGAGTGATTCGTCCGTGATTTTTCATTTTAATATACTTTCATAGAAATGTTTCTGTTATGTCAAAAAAAAGCTATTTTCTTTACATCACATATGCCACGCTCATACATGAATTCCATAGCTAATATAACATACCGACCCAACGGGTCACAGGTAGTCTAGTTTCATTCTAAAATGGACAAGTATTGAAAATTTCACGAAAAACACGTTCGAAATGCTTACTACATGGGAACGTTATTTTCAAGCGCCAATTATGTAAACCCGATTTTCGTCTCGCAATTTCATTATTTTCGTTCGATGAAAAAAAAAAAAAATTTTTTTTTAAATTATTACTAGTTTATTTTGCCCTTCTTTTAAATGGTACAAAAGTTATATTGATGATATTAATTTATAATAAAGTTACATCGTTTTACATTAGGTACGAGCAAAAATGGGCGGACAAAAATGGGGGACCTAGTTTTGAAAGCCAATTTATTAGTTTTTTTTTGTAGGTTTCTGACTACTTTTTTGATTGTATTTGAAAGATTAAGGACTAAGCTTGATTTCCAAAAGGAAAAAAATATTTGTACACGTGAAAAAAAAAAGTTATGAGAAATATTTTCACGGTGAGCTACTCAATTCAGCTAAATTTTGAAGTTAAATAAAAGATAAATATTAGTTTTCTGGGTCTATTTCAAAGATAATTAGTAAAGTACACTCCTAAGATATTGAATTAAATAAAAAAAAAAACCTTGTTTGAACAAAAAATAGCTGAATTAGACCCTAAACTGGATCTTTTTGCCATTCACAAAACCACAACAAACCATACTTTTGGAAATACGGAATATACCTTAATTGTGAATTTACCTTCAATGTTGATTTTTTTCTAGTAGGTACGGGCAAAAATGGGTGGACAAAAATATTTTTGTATGTTTCCGACTACTTTTTGATTGTATTTGAAAGATTAGAGACTAAACTTAATTTTCAAAAGGAAAAAAATATTTGTACACATGAAAAAAAAAAGTTATGAAAAATGTTTTCACGACAAGCGACTCCATTCAGCTAAATTTTGAAGTTAAATAAATTCATTGTAAAAATCCTTGAAGTTGAATAAATTCATTATTCATTAAAAAAAAGTTATGAAAAATGTTTTCACGACAAGCGACTCCATTCAGCTAAATTTTGAAGTTAAATAAATTCATTATAAAAATCCTTGAAGTTAAATAAATTCATTGTAAAAGATAAATATTAGTTTTCTGGGTCTATTTCAAAGATAATTATAAAGTCCTAAGATATTGAATTAAATAAGAAAAAACACCTTGTTTGTACAAAACATGAATTAATTAACCTAAAAACCGAGTGATTCTGTCATTCACAAAATGCAACAAACTAAAATTTTCTAAACACGAAAATTACGAAGGCCCAAAATTTCAGGCAGTCAAAAAACTGTGAAAATGACGTCATGTAATTAAAAGGGAGGAAGTTTTTTTTTTCCCAGTTGCGCATCCGTACATTCCTTTTTTGAACGTTTGTATTAATTTTTGCATTTTTTAATTTAATTTAATTATTTTTCTATGTTCCTGTTTTTAAATTAATTTTTTTTCTATGTTCCTGTTTTTAAATTAATTATTTTTCTATGTTCCTGTTTTTAAATTAATTTTAGGCAGTCAAAAAACTGTGAAAATGACGTCATGTAATTAAAAGGGAGGAAGTTTTTTTTCCCCCAGTCGTGCATCCGTAGATTCCTTTTCTGAACGTTTGTATTAATTTTTGCATTTTTTAATTGAATTATTTTTCTATGTTCCTATTTTTAAATTAATTATTTTTTCTATGTTCCTGTTTTTAAATTAATTTTTTTTCTATGTTCCTGTTTTTAAATAAATTTTAGGCAGTCAAAAAACTGTGAAAATGACGTCATGTAATTAAAAGGGAGGCAGTTTTTTTCCCCAGTTGCGCATCCATACATTCCTTTTTTGAACGTTTATATTAATTTTTGCATTTTTTAATTTAATTATTTTTCTATGTTCCTGTTTTTAAATTAATTTTTTTTCTATGTTCCTGTTTTTAAATTAATTATTTTTCTATGTTCCTGTTTTTAAATTAATTTTAGGCAGTCAAAAAACTGTGAAAATGACGTCATGTAATTAAAAGGGAGGAAGTTTTTTTTTCCCCCAGTCGTGCATCCGTAGATTCCTTTTCTGAACGTTTGTATTAATTTTTGCATTTTTTAATTGAATTATTTTTCTATGTTCCTATTTTTAAATTAATTTTTTTTTCTTAATGTTTGTGCAAAATTTCAAAAAAATGTCCTGGTGTAGTTATTGAGAAAAGTGCGGACAGAGGAACGGACAAAAGTGAATTTACAGGTGCACCCTCATTTTGTCGGGGGATCAAAAAGGAGATGAAATTTTGGTATCCGAATGGATTGGTAATCCTTGACTAGAATGGGATGACGTAATTAAATTTCAAATTGTGAATTTACCTTCAATGTTAACTTTTTTTTCTGGTAGGTACGGGCAAAAATGGGTGGACAATAATTTTTTTGTAGGTTTCCGACTACCTTTTGATTGTATTTGAAAGATTAGAGACTAAACTTAATTTTCAAAAGGAAAATATATTTGTACACGTGAAAAAAAAAAGTTATGAGAAATATTTTCACGGTGAGCTACTCCATTCAGCTAAATTTTGAAGTTAAATAAATTCATTGTAAAAATCCTTTAAAAGATAAACATTAATTTTCTGGGTCTATTTCAAAGATAATTAGTAAAGTCCTAAGATATTGAATTAAATAAAAATTTAAAAAACACCTTGTTTGTACAAAACATAAATTAATTAACCAAAAAAACGAGTGATTCACAAAATGCAACAAACTAAAGTTTTTCTAAACACCAAATATACGGAGGCCCAAAATTTCAGCCAGTTGAAAGACTGTGAAAATGACGTCATGTAATTAAAAGGGAGGAAGGGGTGTGATATTTTTCCCCAGATGTGCATCCGTACATTCCTATTCTGAACGTTTGTATAAATTTTTCCATTTTTTAATTTTATTATTTTTCTATTTCTGTTTTTAAATTTTTTTTAATTGTTGTTCAATATTATATGACAAATATGTTACACCGAAAATTTCACATTCTTGCGAACAAGGAAATTATTAAAATCTTGCATATAAAAATTATGCGAAACCTGTAATTTAAATAAAAATATGCACGCTTATGTGTACTACGATGGCCACCAGTGATAACATAAAAAAATTTCATTGCTTAATATCCAGGAAACTACTTGTTTGCGGCAAATTTAAATGCAATGTTCGTTTTCAGCATACCTGAAACCTCTTATATATATAGTCGCCATTTTAAAAGTGAATGTATTGTCAGTATGGTCCATGTTTTGCCTAAGTCACTTTCTTTCTTTATTAAATTGTTAGGTGAAAGTACCGAATAGATACAAAACACCATTCCCTCCCTATTTTAAGAATGGCTTTCTAAATAACAATGTTATGATTCCAGCACGGTTCATATTCTGCATAAGTCACTTTCTTTATTTATTAAATTGTTAGGTGAAAATAAAGAATAGATACAAAACACTATCCCCTCCCTATGTTAAGAATGGCTTTCTAAATAATAACATTATTTCAGCATGGTTCGTAAACTGCATAAGTCACATTTTTGTTTATTAAATGTTTAAGTGAAAGTACAGAATAGTTACAACACACCCTCCCCTCCCTATGTTAAAAATGGCTTTCTAAATAATGACGGTCGTATTCTGCTTTAAGCTGCTTTTCAATTTTTTTTGTATCTTTTGTTTATTAAATTGTGAGGTGAAAATACAGAATAGTTAACAATGCCTCACACCATCCGTGTGTTGAGAATGGCTTTCTAAATAATGTTATTATTTCAGCATGGTCCATATTCTGCATAAGTCACTTTTTTGGTTTATTAAATTGTTAGGTGAAAATATTTCATCCCCCCACATGTTAAGAATGGCTTTGTAAATAACAATGTTATTATTTCAGCATAGTCCGTAAACTTCATAAGTAGGCGTCTCAGAATTTTGAGGGAATTTTTTACATCCTCAACACAAAGCTGCAAACAAAATATACAAAACTCGTAATTTCTCTTTTTAAACTTATTTGTTTAATTTCTTTATGGAATATACTTCCAAAATAAACTAATAAACTTTTTTGAAAAATAATAGAAATATTATTTTTTATTTTTTAAAAAAACAGTGTTTACAAAGTACCCGCGTGCGCTCATGAAGCCATTTTTTTCTACATAATGAAATGAATTTTACGAGATAAATTTTTTTTCAATTTTTTCAATTTAAAAATCTATCAAAATTTTTCTATTGGTTCAATTTTTACGATATTTTCAGGTTTAATGTGAAATTGGATGCTCTTTCCAATAAACCGAATATGATATTCTAGACAAGCGTTTTTTTTTTTAAATTCACACCTCCATTTTAAAATGTCTATTCAAATGAAAATTTTCTCACCTCAGATTTATATATCATAAATTGAAGATAAAAGATCAATAAAGAAAATAATCTAATCAAAAAAAAAGAATAGTTCTGTGCAAATTTACCATTTTTTTTTCAAAAAGACCATGTTGATTTTTTTTTAAGTGGAACCTCATATTTTGAAAATATTGTCTAGTAAACATTAAGCACTTACTATAATTTTTTCTATTTCATTCAATGTTGTTTTATTTTAGATATTTAAAAAAAAAAAGTCATTTCATAAAGAAGAAATAAAATATTTTAAATCAAAGACTCATGTCTTGAAGGAAATAAAAAATGGAAAATTTGTTGAGGGGTTTGTTTATAAAAGTAAATTTATTTATGAGTGAATGTGATCATTTTTTTTTAAGTACGGTGACCCATATTGACTAACTTTTGTTGACAACAAACACATGTCAGAAATAGAAAGGGGAGATCAATTGTGGTGCCTTTAGGCCACCGTAGTTCTCAACTCAAAGAAAGGGAGACAAACCCACTCTGTGACCATCTGATATGACAAATTAAAGTTGCAGTATTTTTTAATCCTTGTTTAAAAATTATTTTATTTAAAAAGTACATGGAATATGAAATATAAATATGGATAAATTCTTATAAATCAAGAATAGAAGTACCCATTGATTAGTATTTTTATATAGGTAAGTGATTTTTGGAATTTATGTATATTTATTATATTCGAAATAAGTTAAAATTCGTTGATTTTCTTGAAATCTTTTTTAAAGAAAACAAATTTTAAAAACAAACATATTTTGCTATCAAACCTGTAATTAATTGAAAATTTGGTCTTTGCTCCTTTTATTGGAAAAAAATTAGAGTTTTAATTACACTTTTCAAGTAGTTATAAACTGCCAAATATAGTAAGTCTAATTATTCAAGTTTTTATCACACATTTTTAATGGCGACTTCTGACACTGCTACTGCGTAAGTCACTTTTTTGGTTTATTAAATTGTTAGGTGAAAGTACAGAATAGTTACAAAACACTCCCCCCCCATATGTTAAGAATGGCTTTGTAAATAACAATGTTATGATTTCAGCATGGTCCGTAAACTGCACACTTTTATATATTTTATATATATATATATATATATCTTTAGTAGGTTTTTCAAGTTAAAATCAATTTTTATGGTATCTTTTGTTTATTAAATTGTTAGGTGAATGTACAGAATAGTTACAAAACACTCTTCCCCCCCCCCTACATATTAAGAATGGCTTTGTAAATAACAATGTTATGATTTCAGCATGGTCCGTAAACTGCACACATATATATATATATATATATAAATCTTTAGTAGGTTTTTCAAGTTAAAATCAATTTTTATGGTATCTTTTTTTTATTAAATTGTTAGGTGAAAGTATGGAATATTTAACAATGCCATCACACCCTCCGCATGCTAAAAATGGGTTTCTAAATAATTTACTTGGAGAAGGTGTCCAACATTTCAGAAACACTGCAGATAACAGCACACAGATTCTACATAAACTTTTTACACGTTTAATCAAAGTCAAGTATGATGAAGAGATCTTTCTCGAAATATTATATTACACAGAAATACCACCAGACCGACTTTACCAGGTAACCACTGTGCAAATATAAATATACTGCGTATATGAAATATGAATATGTACACATGTATTTATAAGTTGTATTAATAAATTTCTCACCTGCTTCAGCTTGTGTCTTTCCGTTACTTCTGCAATGTAACGCCTTCTACAATTCTATATAAACTTTTTAATTGTTTTATATTAATTTTAAACCAAAATTTCATATTGCATTGTATATTGGCTTTCATATTTTATATGTATTTCAATTTAAAATTCAAATTCAGTCAATGCTTCTAACACTGAATTTACTTTTATTTATTGAAATATGAATTAAACAATAACATAAGATTTTTCTCTTTATTTTCAGATTAAAAAACGTACGGAAACAGGCAGAAACCAATTATACAGGATGGGCCAAAATAAGGGTCCTATCTTTAAATTTGAATAACTTCCACAAAATAAAAGTTAAACTCACCAAACTTTATGTGTGTGTAGACTGACCCTTCCGAGATTTTTTTGAAATAAACAAAACAAATTTTGGCCGAAAAACACTTATTAAAACTTACATGAATTTATGAATTTTTAAAAATAGGACTCTTATTTTGGCCCACACTGTAGAACAATCATTTTCCATTTTCTTCAGAAAAACAAACCAAAGAAGCACCTTAAGTTTGTAGCAATACATTTTTTTGACAAATTATTATTCAAAATCCACACACATGGATAAACTGTATTCGTCAAAACAAGAAGAACAATTAACAATAGAAAAGCTGATTGTCACAGGTAACTAAAAGCAATAATATATTTTAGTAGATCAGCTGTGTTGTGATTTTTACTTCACTGTTAGTGTATGTATATAATTTGGGTCATGTAAACGTCATATAAACTCAACATTTTTAACAATCGACCACAGCGATTACATAATAATGACACAAATAGTTTTATTTTAATATCTGTTGAATGTTTTTATTTATGGTCCTGTTATAGTGTCATCAGCGTAGAATTTTATTAGGGAGTTTATTTATGAATATTAAGAATAATAAAGATTCAAGGATAGGCGTCTGATGTACACCTGCATTCATATCATATTGTTTAGATGTATGACCGTCGATGAAAACCTGAATTCTTTTCTTATTTAAAAAAGATTTAAATGTGTTATATATTATATTCGTCCAGTGATCCCGTATGATCCGATTTTCCTGTGAAGACCATCGTGCCATACCCTGTCATACATCTAGGGCTACCGCTCTACACACCCCTGCTTTGTTCAGTATATGGTATCTATGTTCAGAGATTACAGTTGGGATACCATGCTTGCCTAAATCCATATTGTTGGTCAGTCATGTTGAGCAGGTGTAAGTTGATGGACTAGAGCTTTGTTAATTATGGACTCAAATATTTTTGGGAAAAGCAGGAGAAGGCTAATCGAGCAATAATTTAATGGATCTTTCATCAGAATTCTTGTAAACTGGTAGCACAGAAGCAGTTTTCCAGTAGTCAGAAAAGAAAGATTCGTTTAGGCATTTTTTTAGGACTGGAGCAGGAACCAATTATAGTAGAGGTATAAATATTTACAGAGATATAAATCATTACAAAATAGTTCAGGTGCATTACTTATTGAACGCTTATTGTATGGCGTCTACAAAGTGGCTACACCATCATCAGCTGCATAGCCAAAATCTTTCTGGTATTTGTAGGCAAAATCAGTTGGAATCCAAGTTAAACTTGAAGAAATTTGTTTTCCGACACCAACTGTTCGACATGTTTTGCGGTGTTAATTCCTTCTCACTACATTTTCTGACAAATTATTATTTAAAATCCCCACACGTATGGATAAACTGTATTTGTCAAAACAAGAATAGAAAAGCTGATTGTCAGAGCAAACTAAAAGCAATAATATATTTTAGTAGATCAACTGTGTTGTGATTTTTACTTCACTGTCAGTGTGTGTATATGATTTTATGCCAGTAACAAAAATAACATGTAAACTTTATATAGACTCGATATTTTGAACACCGGCCACAGCGATTTTGTAATAATGACACAAATTGCTCACTGAACCTTGTCCATCCTGACTTCATCTTGTTCTTCGAGTTGTTGCCATATCAAGTCATTCATGTTCAATTGTCCTGGTTGTCTTTCCCAGGACATTTCTGAACCAAGTAAATCAGAGTGTCATATTGGTGCTGTGACCAGAATACACTCTGAGTTATCACAAAACACAATTTCGGTCATGATCATGACCACAAACATTGTTGCATACGTATTCTTATGTTATCTTTGACACACCTTTATATTCTCTGCTCACTGAACCTGGTCCATCCTAACTTCATCTTGTTCTTGGAGAGAGTTGGAGCCTTTTGGACGAAAGACATTGACTCCAAGACGATGATTGGTTTTCATATTAGTTTTTATTTCACTTTCTAGGATGTTGCGCAGATGAAAATGGAAAGTGAGTTTCTTTGCTTGTGTTTTAACAGTCTGCATTGAGAGACATGTCACTCCCTCCCTAGAGGGGAGGAGAAACAACTGTAAAGCCCAACTGCTAAGTTTCAATTCCAAGTTCCAACTCTTCTGATCTCATGACTCACACATAGATTCGATCAGCTGACCAGACCTTCCGGTAAACTTGTCTATGATCTAACTTTGTTGTATTTTAACAGGTTTTATAAATATTCATCATCTTCATCTCTTGTGTAAAATTTTTCATTTTATTTTCAGATTTAAAGCAAAACTTGAAAAACATGCATTAACCAATTATAGAAGAATCATTTTCAACTTCACCTTCTTCAGAAAAAACAACATATTCTTGTCACGTTTGTAATATGTTTATTGAAAACATAAATACTGCAAGACTAAAAATGAAAACGTGAACCAATAGCTATTACGTTATGCATGCATATTTGTAATGCTGTCTTTTGATCTTCACCTGGCAAATTTTGCACTGATGTTTCCTGGCTAAAAGCCAAATATAAAGTTTTGCATGGATTCAACTACCCTATGTATTAAGTTCCATGTCTGTTGACCAAAAATTGACAGGATATCAACTCATTGATGGTCAATCGTCCTGGTTGCCTTTCACATGGTTTTTTAAATAAATATTTTGACATTTAAAAGAAAAACTTATGAAAATATGCAGGAATCAGTTATCGAAGAATCCTTTTCCAATGAAATGTGCGAGTCGTCTTCACCATCTTCGGAAAAACCAATATATTCTTGTCACGTGTGTGGCGATACATTTTCTGACAAATCCTTATTTAAAATCCATACACAAATGCACACAGATAAACCATATTCATGTCATATTTGCAAATATTCGTTCTCCAAGAAGTCCAATCTAAAGAACCACATGAAAACTCATACTGGTTTGAAACCCTACATTTGCAAATTTTGTGAGACGGCCTTCTCAAACAAGTCGACTCTAAACAACCACGTTCGCATACACACAAAAGAGAAACCTTATTCTTGTCACGTCTGTGGATCGGCATTTTCTCAGATCGCAACACTCAAAAATCATATAAGAATACACAGTGGGGAAAAACCATATTCCTGTGAAGTATGTGGTGATAATTTTTCACAAAAGTCAAATCTAAAAAATCACATGAAACGACACAGTGGGGAAAAACCTTTCTCGTGCGAGATCTGCAATTCTTCGTTTGCTCGCAACTCGAGCTTCAAGATGCACCTGCGAAAACACAGCGGTGAGCGTCCGTTTCCGTGCGAGATTTGCGGCTCAGCTTTTTCCCAGAATTCCAACTTGAAAACGCACATGCGCATTCACAGTGGCGAGAAGCCATACTCATGCCGCGTTTGCGGCTACGCATTCTCTGATCAGTCATACATGAAAGTGCATATGAGGGTCCACACACACGACAAGCCATACTCGTGTCAGGTTTGTGGCTCAGCATTTGCACAGAAATCGACACTGGAGAATCATATACGAACTCATACTGGTGAAAGACCATATATCTGTAAAATTTGCGGTAACGCGTTTGCACAGAATTCAAATTTGAAAAACCACATGAAAACTCATGAAAGAGAAAGAACTTGAACGACTTAGAGACAATAAAGATATATATATATATATATATGAATGGAAATGTATTAAAAAGAATACGAAAAGTATAAAAGCTTATAACTTTTCTTTGTTTTCAATTGATGTGCAGGAATACAAAATAATATTATGAAAAAAAATTGTTTTTAACTTTTTTTACAGGTACATAATTTTCAACCAATCCTTCAATCTTCATCGGTGTAGTGAATATATATATATATATATAAAATTATTTACTATAATAATTATTAAATACCTACAAACACTAGTGTTTCACCCATTCATGAATCATCAGCAAGGTGCCATGATTAACGCCAGTTGATGGATTCTGTTGCTGGGTCATTAGCGTGGACCTAATCCATACCGTTAGAAATATTGTTAAAATTTAAACATTTAAATGTTTTATCGTTTATTAAATGTTTTTTAACGTCTGTCAGAGTGATCTAATCATTATATGATAATCTGCGCATAAGAGCTAAATTAAAGGGGCTGACATAATTATTTACTATAATAATTATAAAATACCTACAGAGACTAGTGTTTCATCCTTTCGGGAATCTTCAGTACAGGATGTCACGATTAACACAAGTCGATAGATTCAAACCCGACAACAGAAGCCATCTGTGGCTTCATTAACAAGGACATAATCGATTCAGCTACCGTAAACTGTGAGAAATATTGTTAAAATTTAAACATTCGTTTTTTAACATCTATCAGAGTGATCTAATCATTATATGATAATCTGCGCATAAGACCTAAATTGACTGACTTTTTATTTCAACTGAAAATGCTCAACAATAAGAAACAAGTTTCTTAAAGGGCTGACATAATCTATATATATAAAAGCGAAAATGTATTGTGTATGTGTGTTCGCTTTTTGTGT